>NW_028121412.1:7500-294620 GCF_965183815.1 Platalea leucorodia
TTCCTGAGTACCCGGCTGCCTCTCCTCCTTACTCTCCTTAGGAGGTGGACAGGGAGTCCTGCAGGGCTGTGAGCATCACTCCATAAGGGCACAGCTCTCCTGTAGGACCTTGGAGATGTCTGAGAGCACCCGATCTGCCCATGCCAAACAGCATCCTTGTCTTGTCCTCCTCATCATACTCTGCAGAGCTGTGCTGGAAAGGAGAGGTGTTTTGAACTCTGCACCTGGAACAGCACCCCTCTGCTCCCAGGACAGTCCAGTGTCTTTGGCAGAGCAACCTCTGGGTGCAGTCCTCCTCCAGCTGAGAGCGGTGCAAGCCCAGAGCAGCTGGGCACCAGGGTGATGGACAGAGCAGCCCTCCTGGATGGGAGCACTGACAGAGGTTTACACTGAGACCAATGGGGAAACAGGGGAATTTGATACTGTCCGAGAACATGTCCCAAGTGGGATGGAGGTGTCTGAATACTAAAACACAGTGTACCGAGACACATTTGCTGCACCTCATCTCCCACATTCCTCTGGGGAAGAAAGTGTCCTTCTGAGCTTTCACCCTGTAGTGCAGCACAGGGAACTCCTCCCCAGGAAGCCTCCCTCCAAACACACTGGGCTGTTGCTGCCTCCATGGGTCATTGCTGGAAAGCAGGGCTGACCCTTCAGGAGCCCCTGGGGAGAGGGCACGGCTCTGCACAGCACACTCAGCCAGCACAAACCAGAGCTGAAGCCTTGGAGCTGTGTAACAGTCCCCCAGGGAAGAAAAGCACCCTTGGGAATTTCACAATGAATGAATGAAATTTGGCTCAGAGAAGCTTCTCTGAATTTTTCTCTTTTATCTCCTTTGGCAGTTTCCATGCGCAGAAACAGCAGATGTCCAATGGCAGTTCCACAGACGAGTTCCTCCTCCTGGTATACGCAGAGGGATGGGAGCTGCAGCTCTTGCACTTCTGCCTCTTCCTGGCCATCTACCTGGCTGCCCTCCCGGGCAACGGCCTCATCATCACCACCATAGCCTGTGACCACCACCTCCACACCCCCGTGTACTTCTTCCTCCTCAACCTCTCCCTCCTCAACCTGGCCTCCATCTCCACCACTCTCCCCAGGTCCATGGCCAATTCCCTGTGGGACACCAGGGCCATCTCCTACTTTGGATGTGCTGCACAGGTCTTTTTCTTTCTCTTCTTCATTGGAGGAGAATATTGTCTTCTCACTGTCATGGCATATGACCATTACGTGGCCATCTGCAAACCCCTGCACTACGGGACCCTGCTGGGCAGCAGAGCTTGTGTCCACATGGCAGCAGCTGCCTGGGGCACTGGGTTTCTCAGTGCTGTGCTGCACACGGCCAATACATTCTCACTGCCACTCTGCCAAGGCAACGTCCTGAACCAGTTCTTCTGTGAAATGCCCCAGATCCTCAAGCTCTCCTGCTCAGATGCCTACCTCAAGGAAACTGGGCTTCTTATGGTTAGTGCCTGTTTAGCATTTGGGTGTTTTGTTTTCCTTGTGGTGTCCTATGTGCAGATCTTCAGAGCTGTGCTGAGGAACCCCTCTGAGCAGGGACGGCACAAAGCCTTTTCCACGTGCCTCCCTCACCTGGTCGTGGTTTCCCTTTTTGTCTGTACTGCCATGTTTGCCAACCTGAAGCCCCCCTCCATCTCCTCCTCATCCCTGGATCTGGTGGTGGCAGTGCTGTACTCGGTGGTGCCTCCAGCAGTGAACCCCCTCATCTACAGCATGAGGAACAAAGATATCCAGGAGGCTCTGAAGAAACCATTTGAACGCAGACTTCTGCAGCTTCAATAAGATGTCCATCATCCTCAGGAAAAGCTCGGATGTTCTTTTGATCTTCTCTGTCCTGTTTTCTCTTTGTTTATTATACTTCATATAGGACTTCCACGTAAATAATATTATTCGTAACCCCCTACCAGCGTTTTCTGACCTGAAAGACTTCATGTGCATATGGAGCCAGCCTCCCTGTGCAGGTAAACACAATAAAGAATCCAGCAGCAAAGTATTAGTCTCTGCTCCCATCTCTTACATCTCCTCTGGAGCTGGGGGTGCAGCCCCAGCATCCAGGAGGGGCCAAGGAGCCACAGGTCTAGCTGCCACATGGAGAAGCAGGCACATGTGGATCTTGGGGCTGCCCCTCACTGCCTCAGTGGACACATCCTTTCTGCCACTTTCACACCATGGCTGCTGCTTTCCTGGAGCCATGGCCATGGACAACAGCAGGACCTGCCCTTTTCAGAGCCGCACTGCCAGCTCAGGGCCCTGTGGAGAACACGGGGTGGGAACCAAGACAGGCTGGCCAGGCCAGCCTGGACATGCCCACCTGGGGAAAGGGATGTTCAGGGAGAAGAGCAAGGGAGCATTTCTGTACCTGCAGGGAGGAATCCATGAGAAAGAGAAACCTCCTTCTGCAGGCACCCACTCTGTGCCCTGACCAGGACTCTTGTGCTGGCCTGGGGAGAGGGGCTGGCACTGAGCTGGCAGAGGCAGTCTGTGGTGGGGAGCTCCTGGACCCCAGACCAGGAGCTCTTCAGCTTCACTAACCTCCATTTCCTCATGCCATGGTGAGCCTCCAGCCCTGGGGCTGATGGGGAGGCTGAACCTTCTCTGCCCCCCAGCAGCTGCTGTGTCCTTCAGAGGGGCTGGGGCTGTGGGGTGAGTGCCCAGAGCTCTGCAGCACCCTGCGGTGGGCACTGCCGTGGGGCCAGCCCAAACTGGGCTGCTCTGCAGGGCTGGGCTGGGGAGAGGGCAGGGGAGGTGGGCTGGGCTGGCAAAGTTCTGGGCTGGGCTGGAAGGTGCCCGGGAGAGGACAGCACCAATGTTAGCTGAGCTGTGTGACCATGCAAGGCAAGGACGTGCTCCAGTGGGTGTGTGGTGTAGAGCCAGGGCTTATGGAAGGCATCAAAGACATGCAGGTGCAGGAGAGAGGAGGCTGGTCTGTGCCCTTGGTGGGTCTTGGTGGAGTTTTAATGCACTGGGATCTCTGCAAGACATAGAAATATCTTCTTTTATGCTGCAGGTCTGATTAGGATAGAAAGGTTTAGAAAAATGAAACAAAGGAGAAATGAGGAAAGATCTAAAACAAAGAAAATATTTTAATAAAATTTTCAGTTTGTTTGTATTTTTTTTTTTTTTAAGTCTTTGTGTTTATTTCCTCCTACTTTAGCTTTGTTTTATTGTCATGTACCAATCTTTGGGGGATTTCATGAACTTTTTTTTTTTAATTACTGTTTTGAAAGAATAAATGATTCTCAGAACCGGGGCGGCATGTAGCTGCAGGGATACAGATGTCTTACGTTACAGGGATACAGATGCCTGGTGCCAGTGCAGGTGTCCTCTGCCTGGCCTCTCTCAGCAGCTCCCGAGGGGCTCTGGTCTCCTGCAGGAGACCTCCTGTCCTGTGTGACAGTGGCCAGTCGCAGGGAAACGCCTCAGCTACACCGGGGCCTCTACAAGTGTCACTCGAGAGCCATGGGCAGACCGCTGAGCTTCGCCTGGGAAGGGGAAGAACTGCTTGAAACTTTGTAGAAAACACATGAGCACCTTTTCATCAGCTGAGATGACTGAAAACTTTTAATAAAATGATGATGTTTTTCTGCCATGACATGTAATGGGAATGTCTAGGAAGTATATTAATTGAGGGAGAAGAAATATTGACCTTCCCCTGTATTTGTGTCCTGGTTTCAGCTGGGATAGAGTTAATTTTCTTCCTAGTAGCTGCTAGAGTGCTGTGTTTTGGATTTGGTCTGAGAATAATGTTGATAACACACTGATTTTTTAGTTGTTGCTAAAGTAGTGCTAACGTTGCCAAGTAGTTGCTCAGTAGTGCTTACACTAATCAAGGACTTTTCAGCTTCCCATGCTCTGCCAGGTGCACAAGAAGCTGGGAGGGGGCACAGCCAGGACAGCTGACCCCAACTGGCCAAAGGGCTATTCCATACCGTATGACGTCATGCTCAGTATATAAGCTGGGGGAAGAAGAAGGAGGTGGGGGATGTTCAGTGCGATGGCGTTTGTCTTCCCAAGTAACCGGTACGCATGATGGAGCCCTGCTTTCCTGGGGATGGCTGAACTCCTGCTGGCCAATGGGAAGGAGTGAATGAATTCCTTGCTTTGCTTTGCTTGTGCGTGCAGCTTTTGCTTTCCCTATTCAACTGTCTTTATCTCAACCCACGAGTTTTCTCGCTTTTACTCTTCTGATTCTCTCCCCATCCCACCGCGGGGGAATGAGCGAGCGGCTGTGTGGTTCTTAGTTGCTGGCTGGGGTTAAACCATGACAGGGCTCTTCCTGGGGCAGGGTGATGTGGGATGTGCAATGCTTAGTGAAGGACAAGAGTATGGCACTGGCCAGCCTTCCCAGGGGCTGCAAGGAGACAATAAAGCCCCAGTGCCATGAGAGCAACCTGTCTCCTCGTAGACATCGGTAGCACAGACAGCTGCCATGGCCAAGGGGACAAAGACCTCAAGCACATGCAGGCAGGATCCAAGCTTTTTGGGAAGGAAAGGAGAGGGAGCTGCCCTTTATCGGAGAGGTCAGCAGGAATGCATGGAGCTCTGCCTTGGGATGGGTAATGAGCTAGCTGGGAGCTTATGGGTCAGGACTAGCAGGCAGACCAGCATCGCTGATGTTGTAGAGGGTGCCTGGTACAGAGCACCTGAGCAGGAAGCACCAGAGGAGGCCTTCTTCAGGCAACAGGCAGAAACCTCACATTCACAGGCCCTGGTCCTCATGAGGTCTTGAACCACCCTGATATTTGCTGGAAGGACAACAGGGCAGGACACATGCAATTCAGGAAGTTTCTGGAGACCATCAATGATAACTTCCCAAGAATGGGCTTGGAAAGCCAAAGGCCACTTGAAGTTGCATCTGTGGAGGAATTTGAAGAACAAGAGCAGCTTCTACAGTGACATCAGCAGCAAAAGGAAGGCTGGGAAAAAACACGGGCCTGCTGCTAAATGGGGCTGGGGCTGTAGTGACAGAGGATGCAGAAAGGGCCAAGGCACTCAGTGCCTTCTTGTTGAAACTGGCCTTCAGGAATCCCAGGCCCCTGAGACCAGCGGGCAAGTCTGGTGGAGGAGGATCAGGTTACAGAACGTTTAGACAAACCTGATATAAACAAGGCCATGGGAGCTGACAAGATGTGCTCGTGAGGGCTGAGGGACCTGGCCAATGTCATTGTGAAGCCACTCTTGGTCACCTTTGAAGGGTCCCATGGCTTTTGGGTGAGACTTCTGAGGACTGGAAGAAAGCGTATGTCAGTCCTGTCTTCAAGGAGGACGAGCAGGAGGAGCTGTGGAGCTGCTCAGCCAGGCTCCCATAACACCCTCCTAGACCAAGAATGAACTAGAGAAGTGGAAAGTGAGGGCAATGGCAAACTGGCTGACTTGCTGGGCTCACAGCTTTTGTGACCAGCAACACAAACTCCAGCGGGAGGCAAGTCACTAATGGTGTTCCCCAGGGTCCAATATTAGGGCCAATACTGTTTAATCTCTTACTGGTCTGGAGGATGAGACCGAGTGCACCCTCAGGGAGTTAACAGATGACAGGATACTGGGAGGAGTGGCTGATAAACCAGAGGGTTGCACTGGGATTCCGAGGGACCTCAACAGGCTGGAGAAGTGGTTCAGAGGAGATCCTCATGAAGTTCCACAAAGGGAAATGCAAGGTCCTTTACAGAATAGGACCTGCAGGTCCTGGTGGACAACAAGTGCGACATCAGCCAGCAATGTGCCAGCAATGTGTATAGAAGGCAATCAGCATCCTTGGCTGCGTTAGGAAGGGCAGCAGGCAGAGGCAGGTGATCCTTCCCCCTCTCCTCAGCACTGGTGAGGCAATACCTGGAGTGCTGGGTCCAGTTCTGGGCTCCTCAGTGCAATGAAATTGAGAACTTGCAGAAACGAGGCTGGCTCTGGGCTGTGAAGATGACTGAGGACCAGAGCATCTTTCACATGAAGAGAGGCTGACAGAGCTGGGACTGTTCAGCCTAGAGAAGAGAAGACTCGGGGGCGGTCTCATTAAAGTGTAAAAAAAACCTGATGGGAGGGAGTGAAGAAGAGGGATCCAGACTCTTCTCAGTGGTACCCAGTGACAGAAAAAAAGATTAAACCCCATGAAATTCCATCTGAGCACAAGACAACACTTGTTAAATGTGAGGGAGGTCAAACACTGGATCAGGTTTCCCAGAGAGTCTCCATCCTTGGAAATATTCACAACCCAGCTGGACCCAATGGCTTTTGGTAACTTGCCCTAGCTGCCCCTGCTTTGAGCAAGGGCGTTGGACTAGGTGACCTCCAGAGGTCCTTTCCAACCCCAACTATTTTGTGATTCTCTGGGTCTGTAATGCCTGGCAGGTTTTCTGTAGGATCCCCACACCAACAGGACTCCTGGTGTCCCTTGGAGCAGAGCCTCCTCCTGAGGATGATCTCCCTCACCTTGTAACCCTGAGGACAGGGTGAAACAGTGATTATAAATGGCAGCAATGCCTCAACATACAGCAGTGTCCCCTACCCCTGAGTCCATGCCCAGCCCCTTCTTCCTTCAGGATCTGAGTCGGAAGGGACATCTGAAGGTCTGCTCTGAGCAGGGAGAAGTTTATGGTTAAATCAGGGAGGTCAGTGCTCTCTCCAGCTGAGTTTTGAAAACCTCTGTGCCCCTGACCCACTGCTTGTCAACTATCGTGGTGATATATGTGTATATAGATGTTTAAAAAACTCTCTCTCTCTATGTGTGTGTATGAGTATATATATGTTTGTTTTTTTTTTTTTTCTTCACTTAACCTGATAAGAAATGCCCCTTACTGCTGCTTGTCTTTATGGTCTCTTGTGCCTTCCTTCCCTTCCTGATCCCTAGCCAGATCATCGCACCTACTCAGACCAAGGAGAATCACAACCTCCTCTCCAAGCACAGCCTCGCTGGGACCCTCTGGAACCATGCAGGCAGGCTGGGGTGGCCAGATCCAAGCAGAGACAAGCCCTACAGAAGGACTGTGGTAGTGAATGGGAGCTGGTGCTGGGGCAGAGCAAGGGGCCATGGAGGACATCAGAGACGACCTCCAGCAGCTCCCCTTCAGCCAAGGCAGGGAGTAATGCACCCAGTGGTGCTCCTGAGAGAGGATGGTGACACAGGGAAGGAGGCACCAGGGGCTGCAGTGCAGGGAACTGATGCTTGCCTCCATGTCTTGGGCCTCCTGGAAGTGGTGCCAGGGGCTGCACCCCCAAGGCACCCCCAAGCCTGCGAGCAGCACTGAGTCCTCTCCTGACTGTGGAGAGCTGCTCTGGCTTCAGCGAGTCTGCTGGCAGAGCTGGAGCTGTTGGAGCTCAGCCTGCGCCTCCAGTACTATGACTGGGGTGACAGCCCTGCCTGTTTGAGGGTCATTTTGAGGGTCATTTGGGGTCCTGGCAGTGTGGGAGCTTCCTGGAGCATCATGGCTCTTGTTCTCATTCCCGTCCCTGCACCAGCGCAGCTCTGCTGCCACACAGCCCAGCTGTGCAGGCATCAATGGGGCAGGCTGCATTCGGGGGTGGGAGAACATCCCCCTGGTACGGTCTGCCCAATAGACCTCAGTGCCACATCCCTCTGCAGCCCTCCTGCTTTGGCAGCCCTCCCCAGCACTGGTCCCTGCCCAGACTTGGCTGTGTCCTGGGCAGGGGTTCGTAGACAGGGGTCTGCCAGGGTCTGGGCATGTGGGAGTTGGGGAAGGGCTGGATGTTCTCCCAGTGTAGGCAGAGCCGGTCACATTTAAATGATCGCCCACACCTGGACCATGGTGAATGGCCAGGGCTGGAAAACACAAAGGGTCAGGATTGGGGGTGACTTTGGGGCCAGCGTATGGGCTGGGGCAGACTGTCTCAAGGGCATGTGCTGGGCACAGGGACTGAGGGACAACAGCAAACTCACGTGGTCGTGCTTCCTTCAGCGCAAGCCCTGACAAAGTTTCGCAGCCTCCCTTTCAATGCCACGCTTCAGGAGGAACCATGGCACTAAGGGGTGGGGAGTGAGGGATGCCAATTCTGCTTCATCCACTTCCCAGACCTCATGGAGCACCAGGACAGAAAGGAATGCTGGCTCTGCACTGTGAGCATGCTTTAGGGTAGCCATAGTCTGGGCACTACTGCTGATGAGCTCAATGCCAGAATTTGTCTCCCCCAGGCAATTTCCAGCCCACATCAGCTGCCACCTGAATTTTCCCCACCTCTCCTCTGATGCAGCTGGATGTTTCCTGGCCCCCTCCCCATGCTCCCTGCAGGGCCTTGACCTGGATGGGGGTCACTACCGCTAATCTGCCTCCCTGGGGGTCTCTGGATGTGGCAGGTGCTTGAAGGGACTACGCTGCTCTCCCAAGGACAGCAGGTGTGCTCATTTGGGCCTGAGGGTGACAAGAATCACTCTGCAGTCTTCTTTTTTTGTACCTGCTTGGTGCCCACTGCCTCCCCTGGGACTGCAGAGTCCTCGTTTCCCTACAGATCCCTGCGTTTAGCACTTTCCCTTTGGGTGACTCCATTGTGGGGGACCTCTCACTTTGTGGGGCTCATGTCACTGCCCACCCCAAGCACACGCTGTCCATGGAGATGCCCCAGGCTCTCCAGGCAACTCCAGACTCCCATCCTTAAGGACATCGCCTGCCATATCTGGAAGCCCTGGAATATGTCCCCCATGTGGGACAGCCCTGCATAAATACCTCAGTGACCATTCACCATCTCCACTGTAATAGAAACTTGAATCCAAACCTTGCTCTCTAGCAGGTCGCAACATGACATTGAGCTCTTTGCTCCTGAGTCCAGGGAGCAACAGGCCCTTTTGGGATGCAGTTGCTCATGACCATTCTTGGCAACAGCTCTGGAAGACAAGTCAAGGCTTCAGGCACTGCACCGGGGAGAAGCCATTTATTAAAGAGCTGCTATGAGAGAGTCAGCACTGACCCAGTGTTAGACATACATAAATACATGCTACAGGCAAGACAGAGAAAGCTCAATGAAGCAATAATGATAGTGATAATGATGATGATGACAATGACAATTATAAACGTAGTGATGCTAATGATAACAGAAAACCTCACAAAGTAAAGGACTGGAATGGTTTACCGTGGGAGTTCTTTATGGAGACAGATAGAAAGCTTATGCCTCCTGAAAAAAGCCCTTGAAATCACTTTCCTCAAGATGTCTTTGAGCTCCTGGTTCCTCATGCTGTAGATGAGGGGGTTCACTGCTGGAGGCACCACCGAGTACAGCACTGCCACCACCAGATCCAGGGATGAGGAGGAGATGGAGGGGGGCTTCAGGTTGGCAAACATGGCAGTACAGACAAAAAGGGAAACCACGACCAGGTGAGGGAGGCACGTGGAAAAGGCTTTGTGCCGTCCCTGCTCAGAGGGGTTCCTCAGCACAGCTCTGAAGATCTGCACATAGGACACCACAAGGAAAACAAAACACCCAAATGCTAAACAGGCACTAACCATAAGAAGCCCAGTTTCCTTGAGGTAGGCATCTGAGCAGGAGAGCTTGAGGATCTGGGGCATTTCACAGAAGAACTGGTTCAGGACGTTGCCTTGGCAGAGTGGCAGTGAGAATGTATTGGCAGTGTGCAGCACAGCACTGAGAAACCCAGTGCCCCAGGCAGCTGCTGCCATGTGGACACAAGCTCTGCTGCCCAGCAGGGTCCCGTAGTGCAGGGGTTTGCAGATGGCAACATAGCGGTCATAGGCCATGGTGGTTAGAAGATAAAACTCTGCTGAAATGAAAAAGACAAATACAAAGACTTGGGCAGCACATCGCAAGAAAGAGATGGCCCTGGTGTCCCACAGGGAATTGGCCATGGACCTGGGGAGAGTGGTGGAGATGGAGGCCAGGTTGAGGAGGGAGAGGTTGAGGAGGAAGAAGTACATGGGGGTGTGGAGGTGGTGGTCACAGGCTATGGTGGTGATGATGAGGCCGTTGCCCGGGAGGGCAGCCAGGTAGATGGCCAGGAAGAGGCAGAAGTGCAAGAGCTGCAGCTCCCGTGTGTCTGCCAATGCCAGGAGGAGGAACTGGGTGATGGAGCTGCCGTTGGACATTTGCTTCCTCTGGGCATTGGGCACTGTCCAAAAAGGAATAGACAGCGACAAGTTAGGATAATCTCTGGAAAATCCTGTGCCATTTCTCATTGAGATGCCCCTCCCTGAGCTGAGTGAGGAACAAGTCAGCTCAGTCCCCAACCCTGTCAACTGAATGACATGGTGCCTCACAGTTATAAATACAGCTTGGGCACCTAGTTCCCATGAAGACACCTCCATTGAAGGATCCCCAGTCATAGAAGAGAAGCTGACCTGCAGCTCCACCTCAACCCCAGACAGCAAGAGCACCACTGACAGGGAGAGAATCAAGGAAGGATACTGCCACTCTCCAAAAAAAATAAATGAATGTCGTGGTTTAACCGGAGCCGGCAACTAAACACCACGCAGCCGCTCGCTCACTCCCCCACTGGTGGGACGGGGAAGAGTATCAGAAGAGCAAAAGGGGAAAGCTCGTGGGTTGAGATAAGAACAGTTTAATAACTAAAGTAAAATAGAAGTAGAACAGTAGTAATAATAATAATAACAATAATAATAATAACAAGTAATAATAGTACAATAGTAATACAAAGCAAGTGATAGACTCTACAATTGCTCACCACCCGCTGACCGATGCCCAGCCCGTCCACCAAGCAGCGATCGTTGCCCCTCCCCTGGCTAACTCCCCCAGTTTGTATACTGAGCATGACGTCACACGGTATGGAATAGCCCCTTGGCCAGCCTGGGTCAGCTGTCCTGGCTGTGCCCTCTCCCAGCTTCTTTTGCACCTGGCAGAGCATGGGCAGCTGAAAAGGCCTTTACCACGGTGAACGCCACTTAGCAACTGCTTAGCAAGAACAAAACCTCAGTGTATCCTCGACATTGTTCTCATCCTAAACCCAAAACACAGCCCCATACCAGCTACCAAGAAGAAAATTAACTCTATCCCAGCTGAAACCAGGACAATGAAGCAAGAAGAGGAAGGCAGAGAGGCATGTAGGGAAGCCTTCTCCATACCCAGCTGTGCTCTCCACCTCACAGACACAAGCACACATAAATATTAATTGTAGGACCCATGTGCTTCTTTTCTGGAGGTCCAGCTGTGCAGGAGGTAACTCATGCCCTGGACCCTGGGGCCATGGGGACAGAGGCTCTTCTGGCTGGGAGAGGAGACCAGGGAGTTGCTCCAGGGAAGGCGTCTGCAGTGCAGGGGATGGCAGAGAGATGCCTGAATCCTCACCTTCCCATGGCGCTTCTGGGAGCAGATCCCTTTCACTCCCTGCCCACATCTCTGTTGCCTGGAGCTGTCCCTGCCAGGGGCTGGTTCTCTGTCCCCACGTCTCCTCCCTGTCCGTGCTCAAACACCCAGTCCCCCCCACTGTGTGCTCAGCTCTGCCCTGCAGAACCCTCCTGGCAGCAGGGCACTGCCCACGGATACTTCTGTGTCTGCAGGGGCTGAGGAGCAGCTCAGACAAGTGCTAATGAGAACTGGGGTCTCCGTGCCTTTTCCACAAGGCAGAAGGAAATTCCTATCTCCCACTGCCCACCTAGCCACCTTCTCCTTCGGGTAAATGCTGCCTTGCTGTCCTTCTTCAAAAGGACCCTCTGGAAATGTCCTGGGGATGAACATTTGATGTTCTTCAGTGGCCCGACTCTTGGGTACGTGAGCATCTATGTGACGTACTTTTACAACCAGGTTCTCTACCCGGGCAGCAATATCTTGCCACAATGTGGCAGCCCAGATGGGTTTGCCTCTGTGCTGCCAGTTGCTCTGCTTCCATTGCTGCAACCACCCGCACAGGGCATTTGCCAGCATCCATGAGTCAGTACAGAGATGGAGCATTGACCACTTTTCTCGTTCAGCAATATCTAAAGCCAGCTGGATGGCTTTCACCTCTGCAAACTGACTCAATTCACCTTCTCTTTCAGCAGTTTCTGTGACTTCTTGTATAGGACTCCATACAGGAGCTTTCCACCTCCGATGCTTCCCCACAAGACAACAGGACCCATCAGGGAACAGGGCATATTGCTTCTCATTTTCTAGCAGTTTATTATACAGTGGGGCCTCTTCAGCACACATCACCTGCTCCTCTGGTGATATTCCAAAATCTTTGCCTTCTGGCCAATCCATGATCACTTCCAAGATTCCTGGGCAACTGGGGTTTCCTATTCGGGCCCGTTGTGTAATGAGTGCACCCCACTTACTCCACGTAGCATCAGTTGCATGATGTGTAAAGGGGACCCTCCCTTTGAACATCCAGCCCAACACTGGCCGTCAGGGTGCCAGGAGGAGCTGTGCTTCAGTACCAACCACTTCTGAAGCAGCTCGAACACCTTCATATGCTGCCAATATCTCTTTTTGAGTTGGAGTATAGCGGGCCTCGGATCCTCTGTATCCCCGACTCCAAAACCCCAGGGGTCGACCTCGAGTCTCCCCTGGTGCTTTCTGCCGGAGGCTCCAGGTTCTCCCTGGTTGTGGTGTGGAGCACATTTTTTACATCTTGTCCTGCCCGGACTGGCCCAAGGGCGACTGCATGAACTGTCACCCGTTTCATTTGTTCAAAGGCTTGTTGTTGCTCAAGGCCCCATTTGAGGTCGTTCTTTTTCCGGGTCACTTGATAGAGAGGGCTTACGATGAGACTGTAATTTGGAATATGCACTTTGGAATATGTAATTTGGAATAAGGCACTGCTTCCCTTAGCAGACAGCACCTTAAGACACCTGATTGTGCTGGACAGGGAGTCCTGCGGGGCTGTGAGCATCCCTCCAGAAGGGCACAGCTCTCCTGTAGGACCTTGGAGATGTCTGAGAGCACCCGATCTGCCCATGCCAAACAGCATCCTTGCCCTGTCCTCTTCCTCATACTTTGCAGAGCTGTGCTGGAAAGGAGAGGTGTTTTGAACTCTGCACCTGGAACAGAACCCCTCTGCTCCCAGGACAGTCCAGTGTCTTTGGCAGAGCAACCTCTGGGTGCAGTCCTCCTCCAGCTGAGAGCGGTGCAAGCCCAGAGCAGCTGGGCACCAGGCTGATGGACAGAGCAGCCCTCCTGGATGGGAGCCCTGATGGAGGTTTGCACTGAGAGCAATGGGGCAACGGGGGAATGTAACCCTTTCCAAGACCATTTCCCAAGTGGGATGGGGGTGTCTGAATACTAAAACACAGTGTAATGAGACACATTTGTTACACTTCATCTCCCACCTTCCTCTGGGGAAGAAATCATCCTTCTGGGCTTTTTGCCCTCCGCTCCAGTGCAGCACAGGGAACTCCTCCCCAGGAAACCTCCCTCCAAACACACTGGGCTGTTGCTGCCTCCATGGGTCATTGCTGGAAAGCAGGGCTGACCCTTCAGGAGCCCCTGGGGAGAGGGCACGGCTCTGCACAGCACACTCAGCCAGCACAAACCAGAGCTGAAGCCTCCGAGCTGCATAACAGTCCCCCAGGGAAGAAAAGCACCCTTAGGTAGTTCACAATGAATGAATGAAATTTGGCTCAGAGAAGCTTCTCTGAATTTTTCTCTTTTATCTCCTTTGGCAGTTTCCATGACCGAAAGCACCAGATGTCCAACAGCAGCTCCATGAATGAGTTCCTCCTCCTGGCGTTCGCAGACGGATGGGAGCTGCAGCTCTTGCACTTCTGGCTCTTCCTGGCCATCTACCTGGCTGCCCCCCCGGGCAACGGCCTCATCATCACCACCATAGCCTGCGACCACTGCCTCCACACCCCCATGTACTTCTTCCTCCTCAACCTCTCCCTCCTCAACCTGGCCTCCATCTCCACCACTCTCCCCAGGTCCATGGCCAATTCCCTGTGGGACACCAGGGCCATCTCCTACTTTGGATGTGCTGCACAGCTTTTTCTTTCTCTTCTTTGTTGTAGGGGAGTATTTTCTTCTCACTGTCATGGCCTATGACTGCTATGTTGCCATCTGCAAGCCCCTGCACTACGGGACCCTGCTGGGCAGCAGAGCTTGTGTCCACATGGCAGCAGCTGCCTGGGGCACTGGGTTTCTCAGTGCTGTGCTGCACACGGCCAATACATTCTCACTGCCACTCTGCCAAGGCAACGTCCTGAACCAGTTCTTCTGTGAAATGCCCCAGATCCTCAAGCTCTCCTGCTCAGATGCCTACCTCAAGGAAACTGGGCTTCTTGTGGTTAGTGCCTGTGTAGTCTTTGGGTGTTTTGTTTTCCTTGTGGTGTCCTATGTGCAGATCTTCAGGGCCGTGCTGAGGATCCCCTCTGAGTAGGGATGGCACAAAGCCTTTTCCACGTGCTTCCCTCACCTGGCCGTGGTCTCCCTCTTTATCACCACGGTAGTGTTTGCCTACCTGAAGCCGCACTCCTTCTCCTCCCCATCACTGGATCTGGTGGTGGCAGTGCTGTACTCGGTGGTGCCTCCAGCAGTGAACCCCCTCATCTACAGCATGAGGAACCAGGAGCTCAAGGATGCAGTGTGGAAACTGGTGACTGGATGGCTTTAAGCAGCAATAAACTGCCCATCTTCTTCTGTATATCACTCACAGTGTAAAGCACTATAGGCCCAGCCTGACTTTGGTAGTTTGTCTGGTTTGGTTTGGTTTGGTTTTTAGCTTTTCTTCATTGCAATAATGTTGTCCATAAAGCAATGCCATTACTCATACCATTCCTAAGTCAGTATCTACCTGTCCTGTGTGACGCAGAGACTGTGTAATGACGAGCTGTGCTCTCTGTGTTTTAAAACAAAATAAACGACCCTGCAGTGACCTGTTTGTCTGAGGTCCTTTACTGAGACCTTCTCTGGAGCTGCAGGGGCAGTGCCTGTGTGCAGAGGTGGAGGGGAAAAGAGTCCTGGCACAGCAGCACTGCCAGGCAGCACCAGCACTTGGTCTTTCCGAGCTGCTCACTTTCCTCTTCCACTCGCTCCTTCTGAGCCTTGTGTTGGTGTAAGGCCTGAGAGCACTGGCAGCTTGATATAGCCCTGGTGTGTGGCAGTTTGTGCCAGCAGGCAGGGACAAGCAGTGGGTGCTTCTGTGACAGAGCTGACGTCCATAACAGCATTGCCATCATGAAAGGGCAGTTGCTGAAGGCTTAGGTCTCACCCACTGTGGACAGCTTCATTGCAAGTGCTCCATCACGCTTCCTTGGCTTTCTGGCCTGTCCCTTTCATTACATGCTATCAAAGGAGGTGGCCTGCAGAGCATCTCCCCTGTGCAGTCAGAAGGGGTTCTGCAAGCATCAGTGACATTGCCCTCGAGAAGAAGAAGGCATTTTTCACCTTTCACAAGGCACAGAGCACATCTCGGGAACATGAATGCACTCGCTGGCACACACACCTCCAAGTTTCATCTTTCTGAACTTCCTTCACAATCACTACTGCTCTCTCAGCCTCAGCATCCAACCGGCGTTTTGCCCGACTGTTTGTCTGTCCATCCAGGCTGTAATGGCCTAACTTGAGTAGAAGACTACTGAGGGAGACCACGCCAAGAGCCCTGCTGAAGCGGAGGTAAACGACATCCACTCTTCTCCCCTCATGCACCAACACAGTTACTTCACCATGAAGGCAATCAGGCTGGTGAGGCATGATTTACCCTTGGGGAGTCCATGCTGACTGCTTTTGGACATGATCTTTCTTTCAGCTGGCCAGAAATGTCAGCCATGAGGAGGCATTCAGTGGCTCCCTCCTCACCAAAGGGAGCTTGTACAGCCTGCGCTTCCCTGCCTTGCACTTTTGGCTGCCTTCCAAGATGGGTGCAACACTTGCTTGTCCTCACTCACATAAGACCTTCACCAGTCCCATGACCTTTCAAAAAGGATACTCAAAGAAATGCCAGTCTCCCCCTGTAACTCCATTACCAGTATTCTGCCTGTTATACAGTGTATTTAGTTTCACTAGTCTTTCATATACTTTCACCTATCCTGATAGAGTGGCCATTTCTAAAATCGTCTTTGTGGATGCAGACTGCCTAGGCAAAGGCCCTTGCCATTTTTCTCCAGTTTTCTCCTCCCCTTAATCTTTGTTCCTTCAGATACCTCTCACCTATGCAGCTGCTTTAAGCCTCAGGGAGTTCAAAGCTTGCCTGTCTTTCAGTAGTCTAATTGTCTCTTTAACCAACACTTTAGTTGTTTTCCTATCTATCTGTTTGCACCTATCTATCTAAAACATTTCTCCTAAGAATATGCCTTGTAGAAAGGCAACCTCCTTAGAGGCAGCTTGTACTGAGCATATGGTTACAGAGTGTGTTTTATTGTTTGTGGAACTTTATCCTGCTTTTCTTTTCTTTAATAATTGCAAATAGGAAAAATTCTTCTGTGCCTGTCTGCAGCCAGTTCTCGAAGGAGAGCAGGTGGGAGATGGTGCAATGGAGCTGTAACATCCAGCTACAGAGATCAGTGCAGAAGTCTGATGCAAAGAACAGTGATGGAATTTCCAGGGGCCAATGTCAGAAATGGTGAGGTTTGGGAGGTGAGGAGCCTCCCAAAGTTGTCCATACACTGTCAGACCTCAAGGGACTGCTTTTCCTACCTGTCCAGACCTCCTGAGCGGACACTCTGGATCATCAACACCTGGAGAATGCTTCTATCAGCTCTTCTTTAACCTCAGAGTTAATACAAAATATCCTTTAAAACAAAAGTCATTTTTATTAGATGCACTTTGAAATCTTTCTCCTTAACTACACTATGATCTGATCTGAATTCTCTCAGTGCCAGAAGGCACACAAGGCGCGAACATCGTTTTTCCACTTCGATCGGTTCTCAGCCTGTTCTTAATCCTTTCTGATGGAGTGTTCTGGGTCTTGATGTCTTTCCTCCCGTCTATCAGCTTCCAGGTGTCTTCACTTTTTTTGAAAGTTGATGCTCGTCGTTTCTGCAACTTTTTATTTTTTCCGGGAGGAGGTAGTTGGCCTCCTGCCCAACCCCCATGACTTGGAGGGCCAGTGGTTTTTCTGTCAGGGTGGCCTTCCCTTAGGCTGCGTTGGTTCGCAGCACCTTCTTCAATTTTGTCCAGTGCACCCTCCAAAGAGGGATCCCCTATCCACCACCCAGGGGACGCGCCTTCTAGCCGTGCAGCCCCAGCCAAAGGTAACTACACTATGAAACCTCTCTAATTAGCTGTACAAGTCATGAAGACTTGAAGAAAATCACAGGAAGAGACAGGGCTCGTTAGGGCTTTCCGTATTTTAATGAGCCCCATGGTGTATTTGGGGCTGAGGCCTTGAACCTCAGATACGGAGAGGAGATTGAACAAACTGCTCAAGAAGTCCAAGTCAGAAGCTAAACCCAAAGTACCTTGAAGCACTAATGGGTCCCATGAGGACCATTACTGACAAAGCCTCCCCAGGGACTCCTTAGAGCAGGTAATTGGAGGCCATGGTTGAAGGCAGGCAAAGGCTCTGTGCAGGCAGCTGTAATGCTGAGCAAACCCTTTGGTTTCTTTTGTGAAGCAGAAAGGCCAAGCCCTTATCCGCAGGCCCTGGGAAGGCAGATCCTGTCCCTCCCGCATGGCTCAGGGCTCTTCCTGGGGGCAGTGGGGTGTGAGGGTGAGCAATGCCAAGTGTAGGAAAACTGTACAACACCTCCCGGCCTCCCCAAGCAGGGCTGAGGAAGAAACAAAGGCCAGAGCCTCAAAACAACTTTTGCCTGGTAGGCCTCGGTGCCGGAGGCAGCTGCCATAGCCAAGAGGACAAAGACCTCAGTCTTGTTGGGCCTTTCAGCCTTGCTAGAGCCCTTGGCCATCTCTGCTGCAGGCTGTCCTACACTGTCCAAAGCCTGCACCTCTTTGCCTTCAGGCTCTTGACATCCATCTTGCCTTCCTGCCTAGCTCTCAGCCCAGCATTTCTATATCTTCACTGATGTCTCTGCACCCTTGCTGGCTTTCCCTTGAAACACAAAGCCATGGGCTGATCCAGACACCCTCTGGGTCACCTCTTGCACCACAAGGCTACCCTTTCAGTGACATTTCTTTTTCCTCGCATCCAGTCTGAACCTTCCAAGCTGCACTTTGTGGAGGCTTCCTTCTCTTCCCACTGCCAGGAAAAGCTCCATCACCTCTGAGGTTACCCTTCAAGCAGTTGCACGCTACTACTAGAGTGCCCTGAGCCTCCACTTCACCAGGCGAAAGAAGCCCAGGTCCCTCAGCCTCTGCACAGAGACCCAGACCCCCATCCTGAGATGCTGGTGGGCAGAGGCTGTTGGGGGGGTTACCCAGAGGGCAGAGGCACCAGGAGGAGCGCGAGCCTGCTGCTGTACCTGCCATGGCAGTTGGGCAGTGTGGGGTTGATTTGGGGCAAACAGCATTCTGAGGGGTCCGTCCCCATGGCGATCATTCCGCCAGCACCTGCTTCAGCCAGCCTTGCAATGGTTTGATTTTTCAAACCACAACAACTTCCCACCTCCATGATTTTCCATCCTGCTGATGATTTCGTGCCCTCAGTGTTGGTTTCCCAGCCCCACAATGGTTCCCCGTCCCAGTGATGATTTCCCATCCCAATGATGATTTGCTATCCCAATGGTCTCCCATCCCAAGCATGATGCTTTGGGGGAGGCGAATTTCCTGTCCAAGGGGAAGGGATGGGGCCAGCCCCAGTGGCCCTGTGATGCCAACATGCCTGTGCTGCCCCATCCTGCCCTGGTGGTTGGGATGGGGGGTGGGGGGTGGGGGCAGTTTTGGGTTGTTTTTGTCCTCCCCTCTGTGCCCTGGGGGGCAACTGCTGCTCCCAACTGTGGTGGAACCGGTGCCGGTACCGGTACTGTGTAGACATGATGGGGAGCTGTCATGAAAATTTGGCAAGTGGGCTATGCTGACTGAGGAGGGAAGCTGGGACGCAGAGTATAGCACTACAAGAGGAATTCTTGCATTCGTGCGCATGAGCCGTCCCATTCAAAATAAGGCACCACAAATGCAGTTTTACACATGCTTCTTATGCCTTTCAAGCGTTCAGGTCCAACGCAATTTAACCAGTCCCTGCTGAACACACGCACAGGCTGCTGTTTTGCAAAGCAACTCTAATTCTGTGGTGTCGTCATCCATCTGCTTCTTTCTTGATCTTGGCATCCCTGGAGTTGGTCTGGCTGCAGATCCTGGTCTCTGATGGCAGATAAGGGGAGGGTTTCACAGAGGTGTCGGAGGGGCTGGGATGCTGGCGTGAGCTGGGTCGTCCAGGGGCATCCTTTCTTCTTCAGGGTGGGGGCTGTCCTTCTCCTCCTTGCAGTGAGCTGGGGCCCTTTAGTCATGCTGACTGCACCATGACTGTGCAGTATACAATGTCAACTAGATGTTTATCTGTCTGTCTGTCTTCAGGAACTTGACCCAATTTCATACTCTCATGACTAATTGCTGCAATAGTTAGGGCATGAGATTTTCCTAAGAGAGCCCCTGGGGTGTCCCTCTGTGGGGGTCCCCGGGAGGTACTTGCGGGGGTTGCTCATAGATGGGTGGGAGCTGGAGGTACTGGGGGCGATGGTAGCAGCGTGGGGTGGGGATGTTGTTCCTGGGGACACCAGTTCCAGCCTGCGGTGGGGATGCTGGCGGTGGGGCTGTCAGCAGCAGGACAGGGCAGAGATACCAGGGGTGTTGGTACCAGGCCAGGGCGGGGATGCCAGTTCCGGGGTGGTGGTTCCCGTTGGGAACCACAAAGTGGTGCCGCCTTTCATAGGGGTGGCCGCCTTTCACCAGGGAATGAAACGGAGGGACAAGGAGCACTAGTTCAGAGCCAGCCCGTGGCTGTATCTTGGGGGCAGAAAAAATTCATTGGCAATGAACCTGTAAGAAACCAGGTGCTTTGCTCCACGAGTCTCATGGACACAGTCCTGTACCTGGGAAGAGTGGAAAAGAAACCCTCAGCAACCCAAATGTCGCAGCCAAAGCTGGGAACAGGCATGCTTACAGCCCTGGGCAGGTTTTTATTCATCCAGCTGGTGTGGCTCAGGGAGGAGGAGGGAGCTCTGACGGCAGATGAGCAGCCCTTTGCCAGCAGTGCATGGGGAAGCCCGGCGGCTGATGGCTGCAGGAGGTGCCCGGGCCAGGGCAGCTGTGTGGCCTCCAGGGGACATGTCCCCATGTGGGCCCATGTCACAAAGGGGCAGTAATGCAGCACCCACCCGGTGCTTGTGACCTCACCTGGCCAGGGCTTGGAATCCGGAAAAGCAGGCCAGCGAAAGCTAGTTGGGCTGAGCTGCCCTTCGGGATAACTCAGCTCCTTCCATTGCTACTTGCGTACCACTTTTTTTCCAATTCTTTATCATTTCCTGCCCACTTCTCCTCAACTTCCATCCTCGGTCAAAGGTAATTATGATTTGACTTTCAGGACACATCATAGAGTAGGTAGATATGGGAGAAAAGTATAGGCTGGTCTGTGCCTTCCGAGCTCTGGGCTGACCTATTACACCTTTCTAGGCTGGCCAGATATGGGCTCTGGGTAGAGTTCCTCTTTGCAAATTCTTATATTTCTTTACCATATCCCAGGATAGGTAAGTAGGGGGGTGGCTGTGTAGTCTGAGGTGTTGGGCTCAGCCTGGAATGACAAGAAGCCCACCCTGACTGATGGGGTAGGAAGGGAGACAGAAAAGGAGGACGGCAAAGGCAGCCATTAAAGTAGCGGCCAAAAGCCGGTCACTCCTGTGTACAAGGTGGGAAAGTGTGGGCTGGAGACCAGAGGGCTCTGCTGCTAATGCTGGCCACAGGTAAGCAGCAGGTCCCCTTCAGAGAAGGTGACACGCAATGCAGTCTGTCAAAAGGGCCTTGGTAATTGCTGTCAATTGGAGTCCTGTGACAGGGACAGCAGGGCCATCAGTCTGCAGCTCTGCAGCACTTACAAGTACCACTGAAACACTTCTGATGGCAGACGTTGATCTGTGGGTTTCATTTGGAATTTTGGAATTTGGGAATTTTTTTCAATCGTTTTGTTGAACTGCAGTTATTTCTTTGCAATCAGCCAGGCTCGCCCAGGTGTTTTTGATTAGACACAGGAAAACACGTTTTGTCCCTCCCCTGCCACTATGGACAAGACTTTGAAAGATGATGTTGCTCGTAGAAAGGTCTGACATCAGTAGGGTTACCTTCTGGGCTAGGGACTTCCTTGTTTTCATCAAGTTACAATCAGGAAAAGGGAAGACTTGACCTGATAATCCAGTTCAGGAGTCTAGAGGGAAAGGAAGGTAGCCCGAGGCACAGAAATCAGAGTGTGGGTTTCATGGTGTTTTGGCAAAGTAAGCAGGGCAACAGACTCTTTTTCCAAAACTGTTTCTTGACCAGTCATTGTCAATGGCAGTGTTAGGCTTCCCCCAGTGGTTCTGTGTTGGAGGTTAGAGCTGCTTGTCCTGGGGGCTCCTGTACAGAACTTGACTTTTAAAAGATGCTTTCATGCAACCACATCATCTCGTCTTTTCCAATGTCATTTCCCTGCAGCCATTGCCGAGGGAATGGCTCTGCCACAGAGGATCCTCTTTCCCCCGGAGAAGCTTTGCATGGCCTGGCAGCAAAGACAGAGAGCTGGAGCAGGACTCCACAACCTGGGCAACACGTGCTACCTCAACTCCGTCCTGCAGTGCCTGACGTACACACCCCCTCTCGCCAACTACCTGCTGTCTCGTGAGCACAGCCGCTCGTGTCAGTACTTTTATGAACAGC
This sequence comes from Platalea leucorodia, assembly GCF_965183815.1. NCBI lineage: Eukaryota > Metazoa > Chordata > Aves > Pelecaniformes > Threskiornithidae > Platalea > Platalea leucorodia. The sequence goes on from NW_028121412.1 coordinate 29,134, forward strand.
TCCTTGCAAATCTGGTGGGCTCTTCCCAAGGATTCCCAGCATCTGGAATTTGATTGAGGACAAAAGCAGCCCTCCTCTGTCAATCCCCCGAGTTGGTGTGCTTTGAACATTCAAGCCTAGAAGCCCCTTGTCCTATCTTGGTGTGTTCATCTTCAGAAAGGCACCTCTTTCTAGCCCCCGCTCTCGGTCCCTATGCCTGCAAGTTAAACTCTCTTTGCTTCTTGCACAGAAAACTTTTGTCAGTTCAGCATCCCTCTGAAGAAAGTTTTCTGTGCACTGAAATGTCCCAGGCTCGGTGGGCCATTGGCACCTCGGGAGAAGAGGAGTGGGGGCTGTCCTTGTAACTTCAAGATCTCCACTAGGTTTCCCACCGCTCTGGATACCTTGCTAACCTGAGAAGCTTCCCTCCCTCCCTTCCTCTTCAGGTCGCCAGCAAGGCTTCTGCATGATGTGCAGAATGGAAGCGCACGTTAACAAGGTCCTGCATTCCTCAGCCAGTGCCATCCAGCCTTGGACTGTAGTCAATGTCCTCCCACGTGAGTCATTCCAGGTGCTTTTACAGGTTTCCTTCCCTTCCTGTGGGGGACAACTACTAACTTCTTCTTTCTTAGGAATAGGAGAACATTTCCAGCATGGCAGGCAGGAAGACGCCCACGAGTTCTTACGCTGCACTGTCGATGCCATGCAGAGAGCTTGTCTGAGTGGAAGCAGCGAGTAAGCACGAGCAAATTCCCTTTTCAATGCTCCTGAGCCCTTTGGACTCCTTGGCGTACTCCCATCAAGGAAACCCTACAGACGGGGTTTTCAGACAAAGCAAAACTCTTGGAGGAGAAAATTCTCTGCCCTACTTCTGAGCTCCCTGCCTTACCCTTTATTAACAGCTTGGATGTCTCTTCTCAAGCAACTACCATCGTCCACCAAATATTTGGGGGCATGCTGAGATCCAGAGGTACTTTTCCATGACTATTGCTCTCCTTGGAATTGTCTGTGTCCTTCTCTCTGCCTGTGATAAACAGCTCATTGTGTGACTGGCGTAGCAGGTATGGAGGCCGTAAACCGGCGCAGTCAGTCGACTTCCCCTGTCGCTGAGCATTTTGATTTGCCTTGCAGTCACGTGCTTGAGCTGCAAAGTGGTTTCCGATTCCTACGAGGCCTTCCTGGATGTTCCTTTGGATATAAATGTAAGAGGGTTTGTAACTGGGATTCAAGACATCCCAAGGCCCCTGTAGCTTTCCAGAATAAACGCAGGTGGCGTAAAAACAAATACTGCAACCCCAAGAGAAGAGAGCTTGGTGGTGGGTGGGAAGTGGAATGGACTGTGTCCTTCCGGGGAGGCCATGGCAGTGGTCTCCCTCTAGGTGCTGGCTTTAAGCTGGACAAGCACGCATTATCCTCCCTGCACCCTTGAGGGACTCCCATCCTTCTTCCCTTTGCCCTCCCTCAACACCCGTCTGTCTCCCAGGCGGATGGGTTGTGTTGTTTTCATTACGATGACCCTGCACCCCATCGGTAGCTGAACTGAGTGGTGCCACAGAGAGGTCTCTCTTGATAGCCCTGGGCATTCCTGGGAAATGAGGGAAATGTTTAGCATAATACCCTCTTTCTGCCTCCTTCTGGACACTGCTTGTGGGTTCACAGTGGGTCTCCTCAGCCTCAGCTACCTGGGCCTTCTTGGCAGCTCTTAGCTAAGTGTTTGGGCAAGGGCGTTTCCCCGAGCTCAGTGCTCTCCTTTCTCCCTCCTCCAGGCAGCCTCATCTGTCACCACAGCTCTGGAGGACTTTGTCAAACCCAAGCAGCTGGATGGTGAAAACTGCTTTAAATGCAGCAAGTAAGATGATTACTAACGACATATTAATGCTAGATCCTTCATGAAGGTGCTGCATGTCATCGTGCATAAGTCATCTTTTCAAGGAGGTTTAATGCACAATAATGGGTCGCAGCTGTTGTTTAATCTGGTACTTATGGTTCTGAATAGCCTTAAAACAGCGTCAGGATGTGTGAGACAGGAAAGCTTGTCTTGCCTTCTGGCGGGGAAAAAGGCTGCCCTTCAGCATCTGGCTCTGTGCTTGGTTTCAAGGTGTGACAAGATGGTTGCCGCCTCCAAGAGGTTTACAATCCATCGCGTGCCCAAGGTTCTCACCGTGTGTCTGAAACGAGTTGAACTTTTCACCGGCAGGAAGATCAGCAAGGTGCGTACGCAATTGGAGTGCAACTTTCTCTTCCTGGAGCGGGAGATTTCCCAAAGCAGTATGCTCTTTCACAAGCCGTTCATGTTGGGTTTTTCGTGTTCCCTTCTGGGGAGACGAGAGTGCTCGTGGGAAGACAAGCATGGACTCTGCTCCGACAGAGCTGCTTTGGCCAAGAACAGTTTCCTGCCACCCAAACCATTACATGCTGAAGGCTATTCCACGTACTATCTCAGGATCATTTCTGAGCCTTCTTGGTCTCTCCGTAGGTGGTGGAGTATCCTGAGTACTTGGATCTTCGGCCATACACATCTCGGACAGCAGGAGAACCGCTCCTCTACGCCTTGTATGCTGTCCTGGTACACAGCGGTGTTAGCTGTCATGCAGGACACTATTTCTGCTACACCAAGGTCAAGAGCAACTTCCTTCCTAGCAGGGGAAAAATGTGTGCTGGGGAAGACAAACTTTCACAGCAGGGTTACTGGCAGCCAAGGTTCTGGGGGAGAAGGTCTCCTTCCCGGCTGCGTTGGATTTCTTTTGGCGTCCTCTTGGTTCTGTAGTTTTCTGCCTGGGTTATCACTGAGAAACCAGGCAGTTCATCTCCAGCTATCGATGCCTTTCTTTGCAGGCCAGCGATGGACTGTGGTACAAGATGAACGATGCGTCTGTGGATGGTTCTGACATCAACACAGTTCTCAGGCAGCAAGCCTATCTACTGTTCTATGTCAGGTAATAACCAGTATTCAAATGTGTTCCGAATACGTTTCCTTCTCCTGGCTTTGCTCTTTTTCTTCTCATCCTCCTGAGTGTTTCTCTTTCGGTCCTAGGAGACAGTTCCTACCTGCATCATTCAGTGCTGTCAAGTCTGAACTACCCCACCTCCGTCCTTACCTTTCCTTGCCGGGCTTTCGGCTCCTGCCCTGCTGTAAACTGCTCCTTGTCTGCTCTCTGAAGCTGGCTAATGTAGAGAAGAGTACTTAAAGGGGGCCTCCAGGAAAGATGGGGAGGGACTCTTTGTCAGGGAGTGTAGTGATAGGACGAGGGGGAATGGTTTTAAACTGAACGAAGGAAGATGTAAATTAGGTATTAGGGAGAAATTTTTTACGGTGAGGGTGGTGAGACACTGGAAGAGGTTGCCCAGAGAAGCCGTGGATGCCCCCTCCCTGGAAGTGTTCAAGGCTAGGTTGAATGGGACATTGAGCAGCCTGATTGAGTGGAAGGTATCCCTGCCCATGGAAGGGGACTTGGAACTAGACGATCTTTAAGGTCCCTTCCAACCCAAACTGTTCTGTGATTCTGTGACTCTATGAAATGGAGGCTGTAGGGGGTATAAAGATGAGGACTTGCTCTGACAGGTGTAGACCTGGTGGGAAGACCCCAATCGAATTTCTCATTTGTAGTCTCGGTTACGTCTTCTCTCTGTCGTAGAAACTGCTCCAAGAAAATGACTGAACTCCAGGGGAGGCTGCAAGAACAGACCTAAATGGAGATCACTCTTTGTTTCTCCAGGTGCTCTGATTTGAAAACTGGAGAAAGGGCTTCTTCCTCACCAGCACCATCATATGCCCGTCCCTTCCTCAGTCAGCGGGGGGCTGACAGCATACAGGCGTGCTCTGTGGGACCACAGGGTCTGCCTCGTTGGACTAAGGTAACTGTGGGGAGGTGGGTCAGGGCAGCAGGTGGACAGTGGATTTCTTTCTGGGCTCTTGGCATTGCTCTCTTTTCCCTCCCACACTGCAGCTTTCTTCACAACCCCAATGCTGCTCCCTCTCAAACATCCCACCAAGATCCATCCCATTTGTCTGCCTTTGGCCCTTTGGCCTTTGCAGCCCTCCAGGAGAGCCTTTGGGAGGCCCTTAGCTGTCCCCTCCCACAGCTTCTGGGCTTTCCTCACTCTTCTGGTCCTTTCAGGAGGAAAGGGCAGGACCTTTTCACAGCTCTCTTTGCAGGACGTGGCGCTGGGCATGGAGGACTCTGCAGAGGACAGCAGCTCCTCTGCAGCAGCCAGCAAGAGCCAGCTCACCTGGGCAGGTGCACGGGAGGAATCTGCAAGCTCCTGCTTGCATCGCTTCTTCAGTGGCTGTGTAAGGCTGGTGTCCAGAAGGAAAGCTGCGTGTCCGCTGTGCTCTCAACCATGTGAGCATGTGCTGCACAGCATGCGAGAAGACATCAGCAAAGAGGAGCATGGATTCAGCCCTTGTTCCCACTGCCAGAAGAGTGGTGCCAAGGAGAGGGCCCGGAGCAGATCCCCGCAGTGGGGAAAAGATCTCCGCAACTGGTGCGTGGACACCACAGACTATGACCACTCAGCAGGGAGGAGGAGGAGGAGAACTGGTCCTCCAAGGCGTGACTGCGCTCTCAGGGATGATGCAGCTGCAGGGCCCTCTAACGGCAGCTCCCAGTCAGCTCCTGCACCCAGTGCTGCTCCCAAGCAAATGCTGCCGAGACAGACAGAGCAGAACAGATCCCTGTGGCGGGACTATGATCTTCACAGCTGGTTCGTGGAGACCAGAGACTACCACCGACCAGCAAGGAGGAGGAGGAGGTGGAGAACAAGTCCTCCACATCGTGACCGAGCCCCAAGGGATGACACAGCTCCAGGGCCCTCCAACACCAGCTCCAAGTGGGCTCCTGCACCCAGGGCTGCTCAGGAGCAAACCCTGCTGAGGCAGAGAGAGCGGAGCAGATCCCCACAGCGGGGCTATGATGTCTGCAGCCAGTTTGTGGACACCACAGATTATGACCCCTCAGCAGGGAGGAGGAGGAGGAGGGTTTCAGCGCCCCAGAGACACATGCCAGACAAAGACTCAGGGCGCTGCGGTGGTGACGGGGACAGATTGTGACCATGGCTGAAGAAGGAGCACAGCATCTTTCTTCTGTTGTGCCAGAGAGGAGGAGCAGGAGAAGAAAAAGGAGGAAGAGAAAACGAGGAAGCCTGCCTGCCCACAGGTCCCGCGAGGAAGAGCTTTAAGCCCTGGTCAGCTCTTGGGATCGCCTTGCAAAAACAACACTCACTTGGTACCAACAGTCAGAAAAGCCAAATCCAGAATTAAAACCACTCATTGGCCTTGCATATGTAATTGATGGGGTGTTTTCTTCTCTGTAGGTTTTGGGGCAATTGGAGGAAATGCCCAGTGTGGGAGGTTTATGTCTTGGGATTTTGAAAGCTGTGTGCTTGCATGTGCCCATCTTGCAATCTCTTCTTTTCAAATATGGAGATCAAGTCACTCAAACAGAAATGGGCTGGATGAGACGACAGCGAGTGGGACTGAAACGGGCTGAACGGCCGGGCCCTGAGGGTGCTGCTCAGTGGCACCAAGTCTAGTGCGAGGCCAGTAAGCAGGGGTGTCTCCCAGGGGTCAAGACTGGGTCTGATCCTGTTTATCATCTTCCTTAATTAATGTTCTGGAGGATGGGGCAGAGTGCACCCTCAGCAAGTTGGCCGATGACACCAGACTGGCAGCAGTGGCGCTTAGGCCGGGGGTCGTGCTGCTGTCCCGAGGGACCTGGGCAGGCTGCAGAGATGGGCTGACAGGGCCCTCATGCCCAGACCAGAAAGGGGACGTGCAAAGGGTGCTGTGCGGGTGACGAGCAGCGGCACAGGCTGCCCAGGGAGACTGTGGAGTCTCCATCCCTGGAGATGTTCCACAGCCCATGGACAAGCGGCTGCAGGAGGCCCTGCTTGAGCAGGGGGGTTGGACCAGGTGACTTCGTCCTGCAGCTGACCTCCCGGCCAGCCTCAAGCAGCCGCTGATTCTGGGAAATGGACGCCTGGAAGAGGACCCAGCCACCAATGCTGTCACCCTCAGGCGGCCATCGACAGCTCCATCAGGAAGCTGCAGCCGTGGAGAGGAGCCCAGGGCGGAGCAGGCTCCTGGCAGGACCTGCGGCCCCAGGAGAGGAGCCCAGGCAGCAGCAGGTTCTCTGGGCGGAGCTGCGGCCCATGGGGCCCAGGCAGGAGCAGGGGAATGGCGTGAGGAGGAAGGGGCGGCAGAGCCGAGGCGCTGTGGGCTGCCCGCAGCCCCATTCCCCGTCCCCCTGCAGCGCTGGGAGGGCAGAGGGGGCCGAGGAGCCGGGAAAGAGGAGTGAGGCTGAGCCTGGGAAGGGCGGGGCTGGGGGAAGCCGTTTGGGGTGGGGTTTGGTGCTGCTGTCCTGCTCCCTTTTCCCTTGGCCCCAAACTGCATCAGCCTGGCCCCGCTCAGGCCCCGCTCGCCCCTGAGGGGGCGCAGGCGGCTCTGGGAGGAGAGGCCCGGGCTGCTCCCGCCCACCCAGCCAGAGCCGCGCCATTGGCCACAGCTGAGCCAATCAGCAGAGCCGGTGTTGGCCTGTCAGTGCCAGGCGGCCTGGGGCGGGGCCGGAGGGGCCAGAGGCCCAGTGGCCTGAGGAGAATGGGGGCAGAGAGGGGCCGGGGGCCCCGCTCAGCAGCCGAAACCAGTTCCCACCAGTGCAGCCCTGGCTGAGGACAGCCCTGGGGAGAGCAGCACAAACCCATTTCCCTTTTCCCAGCCTCCCTGGCTGCCGGCTGCAGCCGAGGCAGAGGCCGGGCAGGGGAGGCCTCATCCTGCCAGCGCTGCTGATGGCGGCAGAGGAGAGAGCGGCCTGGTCCTGCTGAGCGCAGGGTCGCTCTCCCACCTGGGCTGCCCCTCGGCCCGGCGCTGCGTCTCAGGACCAAGGGTCTGTGTGGTTGTTGGTGTTGTTTTCAGGAAGGGTTGTTCCCCCATCCCATCCTCCCTTCCCCCTCCCTGCCCCGGCCAATATTCACTGGAACCGTGCTGGCAGAAGGTCCTGGTTCCTGTTAAGGTCATTTACAGGGAATAATTTAAAGGCAATTTGATGAGGCTGCAATTCAAACTGCTCCAGGTACACTGGAGCTTTAAATGGGCGGTTGCCTGCCGGTGACCTTTCATATGCCTTTCTTCCTAGGTTCATTCATTTCATTCCCACCAAACCCAAAGCCCCGGCTTACACATGGAAAGGGGCAAAACCTGCCGTGGGAGACAGCTGCTCTCCAGGTCCTCATTGCTGCCTGGAGCCCTCCGTGACCAGGAATGGGCAGTAGGTGCCTGCAGTGTATCCCATCTCTGGATGTGCCAGGGCAAACACCAAGCTCACAGCTGGCCCAAGTGAGTAACAGTTCTCCAGCCGTTCGTTCAGACAAGACAAACAGCCTTTCTTTTTTGCCCTGTGTCAGTGCAGTACAAAACAATCAGCTCCTCGGACTGAGGAGCCTTGGACTGAGGCAAAGGCGGCATTAAGTACATCAGCCTTTTCCTCGTCCCTTGTCCCTGTTTCCCCCTGCCTCCAATAACAGATGGAGATTCTCCCTAGCCCTCCTTCTGTTGCTAATGCATTTCCAGAAACAGTTCCTATTGTCTTTGACAGCAGCAGCCAGATTCAGTTCCAGCTGGGCAGTCTCCTTCTCCCTCCCCTGCAGGAGCCCCGCCCTCCCGAGATGAGATGTGGGGGCGGGGCATTCCAGGGGGAGGGGCGAAACCGCGGGGGCGTGGCTGCGGTGGGGAGGCCGGGCTGTGAGGTCACAGACCCCCGCTGTGCGTCACCGTGATGTGCTCTGCTGTGCCGCGGGCACCACTCTGGCAGTGCCAGCAGCAGCAGCGGCAGCAGCAGCAGCAGCAGCATGGTGCAGGCGTGGGGGGCTGTGGCCCCCATGCGCCTCCTTCTTCTCCTCCTTCTGGTGGCCCTGCAAGCCCAGGATGCACGGGCTGCTCCGTGGCGAGCGCGGGGATTAGGTAGGCAGGCGGGCAAGAGACAGCACCCAGCCCTGGGCAGCGTGGAGCAGAGCCCACCGCACTTCGGGGTTACAGCAGGGCCAGGGCTGTAGTGGGGCAGGGCCGGGAGAGCAGTGGGGCTGGGCTGAGATGGGTGAGCTGTGGCCAGCTCCTCGGGCCAGCGGGAGGCAGACGCCCTGCAGGGAGGCACAGGGGCCGCGGCCGCTGCAGGGGGCTTTTGCAGGTGAACGGTGGTGCCAGGAGTGGTGCCTGGCCCTGCCGTAGAGCTCTGGCCCTGCCGTGCAGGCCGGGGGAAGGCTGCCCGAGCAGGGCGTCGCAGGGCCAGCTCTCGTGATGGTTGCAGGGGCAACAGACCACAGGAGCACTTCTCTCCCAGGCTGCTCACAGCTGTGCCTGGGGCCGTGGCTCTGCCGCTCCCCAGCTGGGTCCCAGCTTTCAGCCTCGGGGACGTCTGTCCTCAGGAGGTGTCCGCTCAGGAAGACGGGAGCATTCCTGCTCTAGCCCTGCAGTGCTCTCCTTGGGCAAACACAGGTCCCCGACACACAGCCCCAGCCCACAGGCCAGGGGAACAGACAGGGCAGCACTTGTGCAGCCTCTCACTGGCCAGCGGGCTCTTCTCCATGAGACGTGCGAACCATCATTTTTTTCCTCCAGTGCTTTCATGTGGGCTTCTTTTGTGCACAGCAGAGATCTCCCAGTAAGAAATCCCCGAGGGGCCGTATGTTTGTCCATCCGGCCCTTGAGGGGAGTTGCACGTGGCCTGGAAACGGTACTTTGAGAGCTGCCAGGTGCCAGCCAACAGGTCACCCAGGCCCCTCTGCAGCTTTGGAAATCTCCACCCACCCACGTCTGGGTGCCACGTCATTCCCTGACTCCCCTCCAGTCACTGCAAGTCACTGGGAAAGAAGTAGCTCACAACATCTAATGGAAATGTGCTTGATTACAGCTGTGCCTGTAGGCGACGGCCACCAGGCGTCTCAGCCTGATCTTGTCCGGGAGCCTCAGGGCGATCCCACAGGTATGGCACTTGAATGCATGAGCATTTAGGGTTTCATATTCTGTTCGTATGAAATTTTACTTAATAATTTCTTGGCCGATGCTCAGACATGCAGAAGAGTAGAGAGGGAACGGGTCAGGCTGAGTGATGTCCCCTGGGGCACTCTGCCTTGGGAAGCTGTCTTTGCCAGCCTCTGCCAGCCTGCGCTGCTTCCAGTGCCTGCTGCAAAGCCAGCGGGCTTGTTGGGGTTGAGTTTAGAGCTGGTGGGAGCTCCAGGGAGTCCTTTCTCCCGACAGCTCCGTGCATGAGTTGTTTTGGATCAGCATGCTCCAGGCACCCAGGAACTGTCTGCACGATGCTCCTGAGTGGAAGGCAGAGAGGAGTGCCGTGGAGCAGTCCCGCGTTTGAACGGCATTCCCTGCCGTTCAGCTCTGAGGAAGTATACGGAACTATTTCACAGGAGCTGCTCTCTTCTGTTTGTTTCCAGACGTGGCGGGAGGCGATGGATATCCAGCTTCCCAGCTGGCTCCCAGGGCGGACGCGCAGGGAGATCGCATGGGTACGTCATGGCTTTTTACTGCCTTTGTGAGCTGCCAGCTCCAAGCCCAAATGCGTGCAGGTGTGAGAATATAGACCTGCATTGTGTGTGCCGTGACATTCCGTGATCCCCGTGTATGTTCTGCTGTTCAGTTATGATGGTGTATATCACAGTGTATGATGGAAACGTGTCACGGGTGTTTGGTTGCAGATGTGGCTCCAGCTCCAGCTCCTCAGCTGGATCCTGCGCTGGAGCTCAGCTGGCATCCCAGGGGTGAGTAGTCAGTCTTGGCTGACTTCACAGACTAAGCACTCCTTTTCAGTATTTTAGTAGGGAGAAATTTAACTGGATCCTTTCTGTTAAGGTCCTCAAAGAGCAAAGTATAAAGCCAGACTAGGGCAATCTTCCCAGCAGTCATCGGAAGTCCTAAAGGAAATCCTGGGACAACTGGAGAAAGCGGCACATGGTGGGTGTATAGCACTCTTAACCAGAAGGCTTGGGAAGCTGCGGTTTTAGACACCCGTATGGACAAGCCATAGGCAGCCCAAGCAGAAAGGGCTCGATGAGAGCCTCGCTGCTCTGACACTCGATTGCACACCTCGCGGGTGCTGGTGAGCTGCAGAGATGGTCTCTGCTGCCAGTTGTGGTTCCGGCTGAGTCCCAGGCACAGCTGCTGCCCCAGTTATCCCATCGCTGGCCAGAGCTGTTCTGGGCAGACGCTGGTATCCAGCTGGCAGGAACTGGTGGTGCTCACACCTTGCTGCCAGTGGCCGGAGGGGAGAGAGCCCTTGGGCGGCAGAGAGGATGTGCAGGCAGCTTGGGGTCGCTGAGAGCGGCAGACTTTTCCGGGGCTGCAGGCATGCCCTGGCCAGGGTCAGAGCAGCCCCGACTTCACCGCCTGGTCCAGCCCCGTTGTTCTCCTTGATGTTTGAGGACTCTGTGACGCCTCGGGGTCAGGGACAGGTGAAAGCTGGACACCCAGCTTGAGGCCGGACAGCTACCTTGAAGGCAGCTAAAATGAAAGGCTGTGCATTCAGTCTCGGGTGGTTTAGCTGCCTGTGTGTAGTTGTGCTTTAGATACCTTGTTTGTGGCTTTCCTCTTGTTTTGGGGGACTGCGGGCTCTTCACTACCACTTGTGAAAGTGCCCAGAACATGGTTGCAAGAGCTTGGGGTTCATTCCACTGTGTGGGGCTGTTACCCTTAGTGTGTGATGGAGTTGGCATGATGGGACGTGCTTCTCCAAAGGGCTCTTTCCCCACCTGAGTTGGCTGCAGCGTCCTCCTGTCCTCTCTGAGGGAAGTAATTTACCGTCATCTTGCAGTTTGCCCAAAATGAACTCAGTGGAATGTGAACAGGAAGATGACCTGCAATCTCCCAGTCTCTCAGCAGGTCAGGTTTTGCCGTCTACTGGTAAACTGGAAAGTGTCCCGTGCTTAATTTTTTTCCGTGAATGACACATTGTTTGGACCAGTGATGAGGTGCACCCCCAAACGCCCAGTCTTTGTTTCTAAGTGTGATTAATGTATTTTGCCTCCTGAAGATACCGTGTTCCTGAGGAGGAACGGTTACTTCTACTTAAACTGACCCACTTTCTTTCTAAAGAGATGGACCGTGAGACTGTGGAGAAGGAGGCGCTTGAGGAAGGAGGCAGTCCCTCAGTGCCAGTCTCTGACGGAAAAACGGGGGCAATTCAACCAACCGGCGTGGCAGGTAATTGCTGTCCCTCGGTCATCCAGTGTCATATCTCAAAATCCCTGGGTGTCTGCAGGCTCTTCCCCTGGTGCCGGCTACTGCACATGGTGTCAGCAGCCGAACTATTAGTGCAGAGCAAGTGTTCTGAAGGGAGCCAGGAGCGGCTCTCTGAGGATGGCTGTCGTCTCGGGGGTGTGGAGGTTCTTGCCAGCAGTGTGCCAGAGAGACACCGGTAACCCTCTGTGGATGTGGTGAAGTGCTCGCCTCCCACCGCCCCCCCTTTCCCAGGAGTTTCAGAACTCTGCCATTTTGGGAACGAGGCCATCTGAACCTCGTTCAGTAGATGCAAGTGGTGCCCATGGTGGAGAAAAGGCAAAGGGGGAGAGCGATGTTGAGGTGTCTCGTGAGAGGGCCTGACTCCGTCCCCTCGGGGTGTGGGTGCTGGGCTGGGGAGGGAGAGCTGGGGGTGGCACTCCCTGATGCAGGGATGGAGAAAGAGAGGCTCCAGAGTGCACTGGTTTGCAATGGCTTTGGGAGTTTCCTTTGTTTCTACTGAAATGTTGCAGCCCCAGGATGGTCACTCCTTCGGAGATGCTAACAAAGTGAGAGAGACCATTTCCTGGCAATGTCAGACCTCCTGTGAGATTGCCAGTCGTGCGCAGGACACACTAACGTGCAGAATTGTTCCTCCAGGTGTGGATGGCAGGAGAAACTCAAATGCTGGGCATCCCAATGATTTCCAGAAATACTGCATAGAAGGCGCCGTGGCAGTCTTGGGCTCCGTGCTGTTTGGGATGGCATTGTGTGGTGTGATCTGTCTGTGGAGGAAGAGGAAACAGTGAGTTGTTGGGAGGTTTTTTGGCCAAACTTCTGTATGAGATGGCTGCTGTTGGTCATGAAGCATTTAGAGTATTCCGGAGTGCCGAGTTACTTACTGGCTAGACTCGACTGAGGTTTCTGCGGTAAGATGCTTTAAGTGGCCTCTCCGTTCATGGGCATTCTTTTCTGAAACCCCTTCTTACTGTGGCAAGTGTTGGTTTACAAGTGACCCTGCCTTGACAAGAGCCGACCCAGCGACAGACGTAGGCAGAGCAAGGTCAGAAAGTAAAAACAACAAGGGATGCTGTTGCCATAGAAAGTGAGACCTGCAACAGTGACATCTCCCTACCAGTGAACCCCGCAGCAGAAATCCCTCTGTTAGGTGATGCTGTAAATCCCAGACGTTCACCGCAGCCAAGGTGTCCCAGCAACGCAGACCGTGGTGACGAACCTTCCCAGCTCTGTGCCTTGCTTTGGAGAAAGAGTCAGTCTGTCCCACCTGCAGCCCAACACTGCCAGCGTGCGCGTTCTCAGCACAGGCAGGGCTTTTGTCTGTGCAGGGTACGTATCCCTTTGGATAGGTATTGTGAAGAGAGGATGGAGAGCACCTCAGCAAAGAGTGAGCCGAGGCTGTCCCCTCGCCTGGTCAGGGATGGGCGTGGAGGCGAGCGCTGGTCCCTGCCAGGCACGCTGAGAAAGTCGACCAGGAGGCTCTGCTGGCCCTGCAGTGCCGTGCCCGGCTTTGGTCCCCTCGGCCTGCCGGGGTCAGGTCTCCTTCCCGGCACATGCAGAGCAGGCAGGTCAGGATGGTCAGGGCCGAGAGGAGACGAGCCATGGGCAGGCGAGCAGAGCCCCAGCCGAGGAGTTTGGGGCACCCCGTTTTCTGCACAAAGCTCTCCGTGCCCACAGCTCCCACATGCAGCCAGGTGCCCAAACCCCACAGGGTGCCCAGCGCTGCCCCGCACCCTGGCACCCACGTGGCACCGCAGCTGCAGCGGGGCCTCAGCAGCCTCCTCTCTTCACAGGCGCCTCTCTGCAGCTTCGTGAGCCCGGCCTGACACCAGCAGCCGCCCCACGCGCCCAGACAGCTGTCCCGCATGCCCCAGAACCCCTGAGAGCCGGACCCGATGCCAGCAGCCACCGCCTGTGCCTGGAAATCCAGCCCACCTGCCACGGAGCACCAAGGATCCGACCCCCGCCTGCCCAAACAGTGTGTGTCCTGAAAAAAGGGTGTTGTTAATAAAAGACAGGTTTGGACCCTTTAAATCAGGCTTTGGACTCTAGAAATGAGGCTTTGGACCTTCATAATCAGAACTGGGGAATTAAAAATGATGCTCTGCGCCCTTTAAGTGCGTCCTTGAACCTTGAAAGTGAGGCTTGGAAATATTGCAAATGAGGGTGTAGACCCTGAAAATGAGGGTTTGGACCTTAAAAAGGAGGCTTTCAATCTTAGAATCAAAGCTTTGTACTCCAAAAATGAAGCTTTGGGCCCTAAAAATGAAGCTGTGAGCCTTAAAAGAGGGGTTTGGACACTCAGCATGTGGCTTGGGCCCTCAAAACGACTGTCTGGATCCTAAAAATGCCACCTTGGAGCCTGAAAGTGAGGCTTTCGAAAGTCAAAATGAAGTCTATAAAGGAGACTACGCAAACTACAATGGAGCCTTTGGACCAGTAACATGAAGCTTTGAAGTCTAAAATGACGCTCTGGGAGCATAACTAAGAGTTTAGAAAGTAAAAACGAGGCGTTGGACCCTCTAAATGTAGCTTTGGACCCTGAAAAGAGGCTTGCTGCCCTAAAAGTGATGGTGTAAATCCTAAAAAGGAAACTGTGGGCCCCCAAAAAAGGCTATGGGTAATCAAAGACAGGTTTGGAACAAAAAAAATGAGGATTTTGGCCCTCAAAGGGACTCTTTGGGCACTAAAAAGAATGGGCCAGATGCTACAAATGACACTCGGGACCCTGCAAACGAGGGGAACACGTTATGTTCCTCTCTGGCCCCAAGAGCTGAAGCTTTGATCCTGAATATAGGGCTTTGTGCACCCCAGTGAAGGCTTTGAGCTGTCAAAGAGGGCTTTGGAGCCTATAAATGAGAGTTTGGACCCTCCAAAGGAGGATTTGGGCCTTCAAAATGGGGCTTGGGAAATGAAATGGAGGTTTTGAACCCTGAAATCAGGTTTGGTGCCCTAAAATGATGCTTTGGTACCAAAACCTAAGGCTTTTCACCTTAAAACTGGGGTTTTGGAGGCTCAAAATGAGGCTTTGGACATGAAACAAATGAGGCTTTGTAGCCTAAATGAGGAGTTTGGACCCTCAAATGAGGCTTTGGGCCCACCAAATGACTATTTGGGCTGTCAAAATGAGGCTTTGGTCCGTCGAAATTGCAGACTGGATCCTAAAAATGAGGCTATGGTTCCTGAAAGCGAGGCTTTGGTCCCTGAAAAGGAGGCTTTAGAAGCTAAAACTGAGGGTTTGGGCCCAAAAATGAGCCTTTGGACCCTATAAATAAGGCTTTGGACTCTAAGAATCAGGCTTTGGACCTTCAAAATCAGAACGGGGGACTTAAAAATGATGCTCTGGGCCCTTGAAATGAGCCCTTGAATCTTAAAAGTGGGGCTTGGAAATTGTAAATGAGGGTTTAGACCCTGAAAATGAGGGTTTGGACCATCAAAAGGAGGCTTTAAACCCTGGAATCAAAGCTTTGTACTCTAAAAATGAAGCTTTGAGCCGTAAAACAGGGGGTTGGCCCTAAAAACGAGGGTTTGGAAACTCAAGATGCAACTTTGGAGCCTGAAACTGAGGCTTTGGAAAGTCAAAATGAGGCTTTGGAATCCAAAAAGAGGACTTTGCAAACTGAAAGGGAGCCTTTGGTGAAAAGGGGCTTTAGCGTGTAACTATAAAAGTTGTAACTATTATACAAAAAACTATTGAAATAAGGAGTCTTGCAATCTCTCAGCGAAGGACAGTTCCTGATAAGAACAGAAACTTGTCCTAAAAACCAGCTGAAACCGACCCTGCAGTTTGGACAAGAGTCAAGGAGCAACTGAGTCTGCGCAAGAACAAGGGGTTACCAGCGGTGACGAAGAAGAGTCATCAGCCTTCATCCCCACGACCCCCTGCGACCACCATCAGGAGGCATCGCGCAAGCGCGGTTGGGAGGGGTTTATGGAAATGACCTCTGGGGGCTAATTTTAATATGAAGCGGGGACAGGTCATGCATATGTATAGGCGTATTGGGAAACCTTTTGTATATGTAACACTTTCTTGTATAAATCCACGACAAGCCACCACGTGTGCACGCACGACTTTGGCGGGATGACCCCCCATGCTGCCCAGCGCTGAATAAACATACCTACTTTCCAACCTTACGGGTTGTGGAGTCTGTTTCCGCACATCAGTTTTGGCGAGCCAGGCAGGAGAGTCTCTGCTCGACTGCAGGATCGACTGCGGAGCGGACGCTCCTAGGCGCACCCTGAGCATCTTCCTCGGAGGAGCCTCCGCTGCCATCCGCTCACTGTGGGAGCAGACAACAACCTCCTGAAGCCGCGGATTAAACGGTATGTTTTACAAGAAGGGCCAGTAAGTCGTACGCTTGGCCGGGGCTGCTGGTAAACCGCGCAGAGACGTCTGGCGTGCAGCATAGTCCCCATAGGTGAAGAGGGTGCCCTGGCCGATAGAGTGGCCAAGGAGATTAGCTGACCGATAGAGCGGCCGCTAGCGATCTTGGGGGTAGATCGAGCAAATCTGAGGTCACCGCTGCATCCCGGTATCGGGAGCCAGGACGGACCTGCTAATGGCTGTATAAGAAGCAGGAGGACGGTTAAGCGGACCTCTCACAAAAAGTATTTAAATCTTTGCAGCTGCTGAAGGGATATCAACTGGAGCGATAATTATCTGTTTCATTTACCCGGGTATTGCATATATTATATGTTCGTATTGTATGTATTGTATCTATGTATTGTATGTATTGTATGTAAAAATTTGTGTGTATGTGTGTTTGAGACACAGCATCGCTGTGAAGTGAGCGCGGAGTCCTGATCCGCGGTTTCGTTGTCCCGTGAGGGAAACGGCCGGAGACAGACGAAGCGAAAGAAAAAGGTTGTAAGGATGTAAAACAGTAATTCTGTAACCCTCTAAGTGGTAAAGTGTGGACCGTGGAACTAACTGTTAAGATACTGTGGGAATACAGGAGAGAACTCGGACCAATAAAATGGGAGGGTCCCAGCAAAGTAAAAAGATACCAAAGAAATCTCCATTAGGTTGTATTTTGTATCGCTGGAAGGACATAGGGGATCCTCCTGGAGGAAATGTGAATAAGAAAACTCTAATTAAGCATTGTAATCAGTGATGGCCATTGTATAAATTAGATGATGAAGTATAATGTCTTGCTGCAACTCCTGTTATTTTTAAGGAGGGAGGGAAAATGGGACGAAGCTATGTATGCAGATAATGTTTTTCACCCTCCGAAATCACCCTGAGTGGCAGAAAGATTGTGGTTTTAATTTTGCTCCCCAAGATCCCATGGTGTTGGCTTTGGAAAAGGAAAATCAAAATGTGTTAGGGAAGTTGAAGCAATGTTGTTCAGCAGGTAATATTGGACAGAGGTGTTTGAAGGTGAAAGAGAAACCCAGAAAGGTGGAAGAAAAGTGCCTTTCCAGATGGATGATGTGGATAAGTGGAAGGATGCAGTTAAGAGGTACAGGGAGGACCCAAGTGGGATTGCGAAAAGGTTTGAGTGGATTACTAAGAATTTGGACCCGGATTGGAAAGATGTGGATTTCATGCTAGATGCTATGACTGAAACTGAGAAGCAGCTTGTATTAAAGGCAGCCCAAGCTCATGTAGCCCAAAGGCAGTTAACTGGTCTGCTCTGTATGCTATCAAGCAGGGGCAGACTGAAACGCCCACAGAGCTTTTAGATCGCTTACGGGCTGCTGTGAGAAGATTTATTACTATGGAACTGGAGTCAGAAGCTGTTGGTGTATCTGTTTTTGGGACAATCCACTAATGATATCAGAAAGAAACTTCAGAAACTTAAAGTACCAGATATAAGGAATTTAGAAAGTTGCTGGAGGAAGTGTGGAGAGTATATCGGAATAGGGAGGGGGAGGACAGAAGGAAACTGGGAAAGGAGATAGCGGCTCATTAGCTCAGCAAAGTTTGGAAAGAATGCAAACAGGAGGAACTGGGCAAATAGGGAGAGGAATGAACAGTAGAGGAAGGGGTAGTTTGAGATATAATCGTATATGTGCTTATTGTAAAGGGTTCAGACACTGGAAAAAGAATGCCCCCAGCAGACACGTAATTTGAAGACTGTGGCAGAAGTACAAGAGAATGATTGATGGGGACCAGGGGAATCCTCCCTAGTGGAACCCTTGGTAAAAGTTCAGCTAGGGAAAGAAGAGAAACCTGTAGAATTTTTAATAGACACAGGTGCCACATTCTCTGTATTGAATCAAACCTTGTTAAACAAAATGTTAATGATGTGAGAGCAACTGGACAGGTTGAAAAGGCTTTTTCTTGAGACCATTAAAATTTAGAATTGGGAAGAGTGTGGGGATTCACAGATATCTCTACCTGCCTGAGGCTCCTAGACCATTACCGGGGAGGGACCTATTAGAACAACTAAATGCCAAAATAAAATTTAGAAATGAGGAAATTGAATTTAAAATACCAGATGAAAATCACATTGAAATTTTAAGTTTGGTTAAAGCAATACCCCTTGAAATTGGAAGATAGGCGAGGGGTCAAAAGTATCATAGAAGAGTTTATAAAATTTGGACTATTAATTGAATGCTCTTCAGAATATAACACTCCCATTCTGCCTGTCAAAAAGCCTGATGGGAAAACTTATCGATTGGCGCAAGATTTGCGGGCAATAAATCAAATAGATGAAGATTTGTATCCGGTAGTGGCAAACCCATATACTCTGCTGACTAGTTTAAAAGAAACCTATGAATGGTTTATTGTATTAGATTTAAAGGATGCATTCTTTTGCCTTACCTTGGCTCCAGAAAGCCACAATTTATTTGCCTTTGAATGGGAAACCCCTGATACAGGACGAAAAACCCAACTGACCTGGACAGTGCTACCCCAAGGATTTAAAAATAGCCCTACCATTATTAGAAATCAATTAGCTAAGGAATTGGAGACCTGGGAGAGGCCCCCAGGAAATGGGATTCTTTTGCAATATGTGGATGATATCTTAATAACCACAGAAAAGGATGAAAAGTGTAAGGAACAGACTGTGAGCTTCTTGAATTTTCTGGGACTAAGTGGTTATCGAGCCTCATTACAGAAAGCCCAAATCCTGAAGAAGGAAGTGATATACCTGGGATTCGTCATTTCTAAGGGACAAAGACAGCTCGGGAATGACCGAAAGGAAGCTATCTGCAGGACTCCAGGACCGACCATGGTAAAAGAGCCTCGGACCTTTTTGGGAATGACAGGTTGGTGCTGATTATGGTTGCAAGGAACCGAAATTGGAGCTAATGAAGGCTCCAGCTTTGGACCTACCAGATGTAAAGGCAAGGGGTGGCTCTGGGAATTCTGGCCCAGAAGCTGGGTCCTTATAAAGGAGCTGTAGCATACTTCTTCAAACAGTTGGTTAAGTAAGCAAAAGATGGCCGGGATGCCTTCGGGCAGTGGCCGCCGTTGTTTTGATTAGCCAAGAAACTTGAAAATTTGCTTTGGGACAAAAGATGATTGTGTAACCTCCGCTTTAGAAACAAAAAGGGGGACACTGGCTTTCAACATCAAGATTCTTGAAATATCGGGCAGTTTTGATGGAACAGGATGATATAGACACATCTACAATTATCAACCCTGCTTCCTTTTTAAGCGATAAACAGGAAATGGAGATTGTTGTGCATGATTGTATAGAAACTATTGAGACTGTATATGCAAGCAGACCAAACTTGAAGGAGGAGCCACTGGAGGAAGCCGACCAAACGTGGTATACTGATGGGAGCAGTTTCGTAAAGAATGGAGTTCGAATGGCAGGATATGCTGTAACCACCACAGACCGACTGGTGGAAGCAAAGTCACTCCCTAAGGGCACATCTGCACAACGAGCTGAAAAAATTGCCCTAGCGAGAGCGTTGGAGCTGGCCGAAGGGCTGCGAGTAAATGGACGGATTCAAAATATGCCTTTGGTGTAGTCCACGCCCATGGAGCAATTTGGAAGGAATGAGGACTCTTGACTGCTCAAGGGAAAAGTATAAAACATGCTGATATAATTTATGCTGTACAACTTCCACCAGCAGTGGCAATTATGCACTGCAAAGGACATCAGAAAGGTAACACTGACAGGGAAGTGGGGAATAAATTGGCTGATTGTGAGGCAAGGCGAGCTGCAGAACAAGGTGAGGTATTAAGTATAAATCCTGAAAAATCTTTGCCACTAGCTGAAACAATTGAATATGATGAAAAGGATCAGAAGCTGATCACTAACTTAGGAGCTGAAATCAGCCCATCAGGATGGGCACTGTTGAAAGATAACAGAATAATAGTTCTCTTTAGCATATTATGGTAACTTATAAAAACAGAGCACAACAAAACTCACTGGGGAACTGAAGCCTTATATAACTCTCAAATTGTAGCTAGAAATTTATATCGGACTCTAAAGACTGTAGTTAATAGATGTGAAGTATGCTTAAAGAACAACCCAAAAGTAGAAAACCATATGAAATTTGGAAATATCAGCAAAGGAAATGTTCCAGGTTAGAATTGGCAGATAGATTTCTCGAAACTTCCCATATAAGGGCGTTATAGGTATTTGCTAATATTAACTGATACTTTTTCAGGTTGGCCAGAAGCATTCCCTACCAGGACAGCCAAGGCTTGGGAGGTAACTAGAATATTAATGCAAGAGATAATACCACGTTTTGGGGTTCCAGCAACCATATCCTCTGACAGAGGACGACATTTTATCTCAAAGGTAGTACAACAAATTAGCCGCCATTTGCATATAGATTGGCAGCTTCACATCATATATCGCCTTCAGTCGAGTGGCCAAGTAGAAAAATGAACCACTTAATCAAACAGCAGATTGTGAAATTGGGACAGGAGAATAACCTAGCTTGGCCTCAGTCTTTCCCTTTGGCTCTCTTGCGCATACGAACTAGGCCAAGAGCAAAGGAAGAACTGAGCCCTTTTGAAATCTTATATGGACGACCCTATGGAATACAGAAAGGGATGTCCACACAGGCTGGGGATGAAATTATAACCTCTTACATGGTAGTATTAAGCAAACAACTCAACAAAATTGAGAAACATGTGGTCGGAACTCGAAGTAGAGGTTTAGATGGACCTGTACATAACATCCAACCTGGAGATTATGTCTATATAAGGTCTCTTGCAGAAAGAACCTTGGAGCCACAGTGGGAAGGACCTTTCCAGGTGCTCCTTACCTTGCGCAAGTACAGCAAAGAAAGCTTACCTTGTCACGACGCTGATTGTAAGGCTAATAGGAAGACTGGGGGCATGAGAGAGTAATGCTTTTTGGCAGCTACATGACAAAATTGCTAGTGCCATAAATTGGTCTGACTTCTGGATTTGCTCACACTTGCCCGCAAACGCAAGGCATGGCCACCCCGTAGTCGCTACCATTTTTCCTAATTTTTCGGAGATAGCTAATGCCTTTAACAATATATTCCTCCCTGAGCACACAGAGATACCAAAAAGGAATCTCGAATGGCAGATAGATTTAAGCCTACTCTGGAACGAGACTGAAGGAGTACCTTGTGTCCAGAGGTGCTACCTAGAAAACACCACACAGAATACGGGAGGGAATAGCACAGACAGACATTGTGGAATTTCGAGCTTTGTTGGGGCCTACTCCAATTGCACTAGTTACATCAAGTATGGAGGTGCAAATATGTGGAATAGCAAGCAGACTCGGAAAAACGCCAGCAATATCCCCAAAAGCTGGCTGACTCCTGTAGATCAGGGATCTGTGGAAAGTGGGGATATAAGGTATTGCCTTTAGGGTGGAAGGGCCAATGTGCTGTAGGGACTATAGTTCCTAACGTTACTATTGCACAAGACTGAACCAGTTTACGCACGCTTGGCCTATTACAAACCTATATGAAACCTGTAACCCATCCAATCAAGAGAAAACTGAACCCTTTAATAACGAGGCCAACCAGGTTTCATAGCTTTGCGAGGTGGTTTCTTCCATGGTGAGGAGTTAGTGAATTAGAAAAGGCCTTATAAGGCTAACATTTCAGCTACAATGGAAATTATTAATAATGCTACAGCTGATGCGCTCACGGCTCTACAGAAAGAAATTTCTTCCTTAAAACAAGTAACACTTCAAAACAGGCTAGGGCTGGATATGCTTTTTGCTAAAGAAGGAGGTTTGTGTATGGTTATTGGTGAACATTGCTTTACCTATGTTAACCAAGACAAGAGGATTGAAAAAGATTTATCTCAAATTTGGGAAAAAAAAACAAAATCTTGCATGAAGTAGCCCAAGATAACACATCTTGGGGATTTAGTGACTTAATAGAAAAATTAACATCTTGGTTACCAAACTTGGCATGGTTAAAACAATTGTTTATTATGACAATTATAGTTGTAATTCGGTCTATGGCTCTGTGTGTAATAATTTGGTGAGCTTGGTGGCATTTCCAGAGCACAGGGCATTCCTACAGCGAATGGAAGAAGAACCAACTTTGACGAAAACTTGAATCTAACAAATATTTTGAGAAAATATTAGATAAAGAAGCATTATATTAAAATAAGATATAGTAAAAGAATTTTCTAACTTTATAGAAAAGGGGGAACTGAAAAGGGGCTTTAGAGTGTTATCGTGGTTTAACCCCAGCCAGCAACTAAGCACCACACAGCCGCTCGCTCATTCCCCCCCGGTGGGATGGGGGAGAGAATCGGAAGAGTAAAAGTGAGAAAACTCATGGGTTGAGATACAGACAGTTTAATAGGGAAAGCAAAAGCCGCGCGCACAAGAAAGCAAAGCAAGGAATTCATTCACTACTTCCCAGCGGCAGGCAGGTGTTCAGCCATCCCCAGGAAAGCAGGGCTCCATCACGTGTAACGGTTACTTAGGAAGACAAACGCCATCACTCCGAACGTCCCCCCTCTTCCTTCTTCTTCCCCCAGCTTATATACTGAGCACGATGTCATATGGTACGGAACAGCCCTTTGGCCAGTCTGGGTCAGCTGTCCTAGCTATGCTCCCTCCCAGCTTCTTATGCACCTGGCAGAGCACAAGAAGCTAAAAAGTCCTTGACTAGTGTAAACTCTGCTCAGCAAGAACCAAAACATCAGTGTGTTATCAACATTATTCTCATCCTAAATCCAAAACACAGCACTCTACCAGCTACTAAGAAGAAAATTAACTCTATCCCAGCTGAAACCAGGACAAGTGTAACTATAAAAGTTGTAACTATTATACAAAAAACTATTGAAATAAGGAGTCTTGCAATCTCTCAGCGAAGGACAGTTCCTGATAAGAACAGAAACTTGTCCTAAAAACCAGCTGAAACCGACCCTGCAGTTTGGACAAGAGTCAAGGAGCAACTGAGTCTGCGCAAGAACAAGGGGTTACCAGCGGTGACGAAGAAGAGTCATCAGCCTTCATCCCCACGACCCCCTGCGACCACCATCAGGAGGCATCGCGCAAGCGCGGTTGGGAGGGGTTTATGGAAATGACCTCTGGGGGCTAATTTTAATATGAAGCGGGGACAGGTCATGCATATGTATAGGCGTATTGGGAAACCTTTTGTATATGTAACACTTTCTTGTATAAATCCACGACAAGCCACCACGTGTGCACGCACGACTTTGGCGGGATGACCCCCCGTGCTGCCCAGCGCTGAATAAACATACCTACTTTACAACCTTACGGGTTGTGGAGTCTGTTTCCGCACGTCACAAAGCCTTATTTATAGGGTCCAAAGGCTCATTTTTGGGCCTAAACCCTCAGTTTTAGCTTCTAAAGCCTCCTTTTCAGGGACCAAAGCCTCGCTTTCAGGAACCATAGCCTCATTTTTAGGATCCAGTCTGCAATTTCGATGGACCAAAGCCTCATTTTGACAGCCCAAATAGTCATTTGGTGGGCCCAAAGCCTCATTTGAGGGTCCAAACTCCTCATTTAGGCTACAAAGCCTCATTTGTTTCATGTCCAAAGCCTCATTTTGAGCCTCCAAAACCCCAGTTTTAAGGTGAAAAGCCTTAGGTTTTGGTACCAAAGCATCATTTTAGGGCACCAAACCTGATTTCAGGGTTCAAAACCTCCATTTCATTTCCCAAGCCCCATTTTGAAGGCCCAAATCCTCCTTTGGAGGGTCCAAACTCTCATTTATAGGCTCCAAAGCCCTCTTTGACAGCTCAAAGCCTTCACTGGGGTGCACAAAGCCCTATATTCAGGATCAAAGCTTCAGCTCTTGGGGCCAGAGAGGAACATAACGTGTTCCCCTCGTTTGCAGGGTCCCGAGTGTCATTTGTAGCATCTGGCCCATTCTTTTTAGTGCCCAAAGAGTCCCTTTGAGGGCCAAAATCCTCATTTTTTTGTTCCAAACCTGTCTTTGATTACCCATAGCCTTTTTTGGGGGCCCACAGTTTCATTTTTACGGTTTAAACCCTCACTTTTAGGGCAGCAAGCCTCTTTTCAGGGTCCAAAGCTACATTTAGAGAGTTTAAAGCCTCATTTTTACTTTCTAAAGTCTTAGTTTTGCTCCCAGAGCATCATTTTAGACTTCAAAGCTTCATGTTACTGGTCCAAAGGCTCCATTGTAGTTTGCGTAGTCTCCTTTATAGACTTCATTTTGACTTTCGAAAGCCTCACTTTCAGGCTCCAAGGTGGCATTTTTAGGATCCAGACAGTCGTTTTGAGGGCCCAAGCCACATGCTGAGTGTCCAAACCCCTCTTTTAAGGCTCACAGCTTCATTTTTAGGGCCCAAAGCTTCATTTTTGGAGTACAAAGCTTTGATTCTAAGATTGAAAGCCTCCTTTTTAAGGTCCAAACCCTCATTTTCAGGGTCTACACCCTCATTTGCAATATTTCCAAGCCTCACTTTCAAGGTTCAAGGACGCACTTAAAGGGCGCAGAGCATCATTTTTAATTCCCCAGTTCTGATTATGAAGGTCCAAAGCCTCATTTCTAGAGTCCAAAGCCTGATTTAAAGGGTCCAAACCTGTCTTTTATTAACAACACCCTTTTTTCAGGACACACACTGTTTGGGCAGGCGGGGGTCGGATCCTTGGTGCTCCGTGGCAGGTGGGCTGGATTTCCAGGCACAGGCGGTGGCTGCTGGCATCGGGTCCGGCTCTCAGGGGTTCTGGGGCATGCGGGACAGCTGTCTGGGCGCGTGGGGCGGCTGCTGGTGTCAGGCCGGGCTCACGAAGCTGCAGAGAGGCGCCTGTGAAGAGAGGAGGCTGCTGAGGCCCCGCTGCAGCTGCGGTGCCACGTGGGTGCCAGGGTGCGGGGCAGCGCTGGGCACCCTGTGGGGTTTGGGCACCTGGCTGCATGTGGGAGCTGTGGGCACGGAGAGCTTTGTGCAGAAAACGGGGTGCCCCAAACTCCTCGGCTGGGGCTCTGCTCGCCTGCCCATGGCTCGTCTCCTCTCGGCCCTGACCATCCTGACCTGCCTGCTCTGCATGTGCCGGGAAGGAGACCTGACCCCGGCAGGCCGAGGGGACCAAAGCCGGGCACGGCACTGCAGGGCCAGCAGAGCCTCCTGGTCGACTTTCTCAGCGTGCCTGGCAGGGACCAGCGCTCGCCTCCACGCCCATCCCTGACCAGGCGAGGGGACAGCCTCGGCTCACTCTTCGCTGAGGTGCTCTCCATCCTCTCTTCACAATACCTATCCAAAGGGATACGTACCCTGCACAGACAAAAGCCCTGCCTGTGCTGAGAACGCGCACGCTGGCAGTGTTGGGCTGCAGGTGGGACAGACTGACTCTTTCTCCAAAGCAAGGCACAGAGCTGGGAAGGTTCGTCACCACGGTCTGCGTTGCTGGGACACCTTGGCTGCGGTGAACGTCTGGGATTTACAGCATCACCTAACAGAGGGATTTCTGCTGCGGGGTTCACTGGTAGGGAGATGTCACTGTTGCAGGTCTCACTTTCTATGGCAACAGCATCCCTTGTTGTTTTTACTTTCTGACCTTGCTCTGCCTACGTCTGTCGCTGGGTCGGCTCTTGTCAAGGCAGGGTCACTTGTAAACCAACACTTGCCACAGTAAGAAGGGGTTTCAGAAAAGAATGCCCATGAACGGAGAGGCCACTTAAAGCATCTTACCGCAGAAACCTCAGTCGAGTCTAGCCAGTAAGTAACTCGGCACTCCGGAATACTCTAAATGCTTCATGACCAACAGCAGCCATCTCATACAGAAGTTTGGCCAAAAAACCTCCCAACAACTCACTGTTTCCTCTTCCTCCACAGACAGATCACACCACACAATGCCATCCCAAACAGCACGGAGCCCAAGACTGCCACGGCGCCTTCTATGCAGTATTTCTGGAAATCATTGGGATGCCCAGCATTTGAGTTTCTCCTGCCATCCACACCTGGAGGAACAATTCTGCACGTTAGTGTGTCCTGCGCACGACTGGCAATCTCACAGGAGGTCTGACATTGCCAGGAAATGGTCTCTCTCACTTTGTTAGCATCTCCGAAGGAGTGACCATCCTGGGGCTGCAACATTTCAGTAGAAACAAAGGAAACTCCCAAAGCCATTGCAAACCAGTGCACTCTGGAGCCTCTCTTTCTCCATCCCTGCATCAGGGAGTGCCACCCCCAGCTCTCCCTCCCCAGCCCAGCACCCACACCCCGAGGGGACGGAGTCAGGCCCTCTCACGAGACACCTCAACATCGCTCTCCCCCTTTGCCTTTTCTCCACCATGGGCACCACTTGCATCTACTGAACGAGGTTCAGATGGCCTCGTTCCCAAAATGGCAGAGTTCTGAAACTCCTGGGAAAGGGGGGGCGGTGGGAGGCGAGCACTTCACCACATCCACAGAGGGTTACCGGTGTCTCTCTGGCACACTGCTGGCAAGAACCTCCACACCCCCGAGACGACAGCCATCCTCAGAGAGCCGCTCCTGGCTCCCTTCAGAACACTTGCTCTGCACTAATAGTTCGGCTGCTGACACCATGTGCAGTAGCCGGCACCAGGGGAAGAGCCTGCAGACACCCAGGGATTTTGAGATATGACACTGGATGACCGAGGGACAGCAATTACCTGCCACGCCGGTTGGTTGAATTGCCCCCGTTTTTCCGTCAGAGACTGGCACTGAGGGACTGCCTCCTTCCTCAAGCGCCTCCTTCTCCACAGTCTCACGGTCCATCTCTTTAGAAAGAAAGTGGGTCAGTTTAAGTAGAAGTAACCGTTCCTCCTCAGGAACACGGTATCTTCAGGAGGCAAAATACATTAATCACACTTAGAAACAAAGACTGGGCGTTTGGGGGTGCACCTCATCACTGGTCCAAACAATGTGTCATTCACGGAAAAAAATTAAGCACGGGACACTTTCCAGTTTACCAGTAGACGGCAAAACCTGACCTGCTGAGAGACTGGGAGATTGCAGGTCATCTTCCTGTTCACATTCCACTGAGTTCATTTTGGGCAAACTGCAAGATGACGGTAAATTACTTCCCTCAGAGAGGACAGGAGGACGCTGCAGCCAACTCAGGTGGGGAAAGAGCCCTTTGGAGAAGCACGTCCCATCATGCCAACTCCATCACACACTAAGGGTAACAGCCCCACACAGTGGAATGAACCCCAAGCTCTTGCAACCATGTTCTGGGCACTTTCACAAGTGGTAGTGAAGAGCCCGCAGTCCCCCAAAACAAGAGGAAAGCCACAAACAAGGTATCTAAAGCACAACTACACACAGGCAGCTAAACCACCCGAGACTGAATGCACAGCCTTTCATTTTAGCTGCCTTCAAGGTAGCTGTCCGGCCTCAAGCTGGGTGTCCAGCTTTCACCTGTCCCTGACCCCGAGGCGTCACAGAGTCCTCAAACATCAAGGAGAACAACGGGGCTGGACCAGGCGGTGAAGTCGGGGCTGCTCTGACCCTGGCCAGGGCATGCCTGCAGCCCCGGAAAAGTCTGCCGCTCTCAGCGACCCCAAGCTGCCTGCACATCCTCTCTGCCGCCCAAGGGCTCTCTCCCCTCCGGCCACTGGCAGCAAGGTGTGAGCACCACCAGTTCCTGCCAGCTGGATACCAGCGTCTGCCCAGAACAGCTCTGGCCAGCGATGGGATAACTGGGGCAGCAGCTGTGCCTGGGACTCAGCCGGAACCACAACTGGCAGCAGAGACCATCTCTGCAGCTCACCAGCACCCGCGAGGTGTGCAATCGAGTGTCAGAGCAGCGAGGCTCTCATCGAGCCCTTTCTGCTTGGGCTGCCTATGGCTTGTCCATACGGGTGTCTAAAACCGCAGCTTCCCAAGCCTTCTGGTTAAGAGTGCTATACACCCACCATGTGCCGCTTTCTCCAGTTGTCCCAGGATTTCCTTTAGGACTTCCGATGACTGCTGGGAAGATTGCCCTAGTCTGGCTTTATACTTTGCTCTTTGAGGACCTTAACAGAAAGGATCCAGTTAAATTTCTCCCTACTAAAATACTGAAAAGGAGTGCTTAGTCTGTGAAGTCAGCCAAGACTGACTACTCACCCCTGGGATGCCAGCTGAGCTCCAGCGCAGGATCCAGCTGAGGAGCTGGAGCTGGAGCCACATCTGCAACCAAACACCCGTGACACGTTTCCATCATACACTGTGATATACACCATCATAACTGAACAGCAGAACATACACGGGGATCACGGAATGTCACGGCACACACAATGCAGGTCTATATTCTCACACCTGCACGCATTTGGGCTTGGAGCTGGCAGCTCACAAAGGCAGTAAAAAGCCATGACGTACCCATGCGATCTCCCTGCGCGTCCGCCCTGGGAGCCAGCTGGGAAGCTGGATATCCATCGCCTCCCGCCACGTCTGGAAACAAACAGAAGAGAGCAGCTCCTGTGAAATAGTTCCGTATACTTCCTCAGAGCTGAACGGCAGGGAATGCCGTTCAAACGCGGGACTGCTCCACGGCACTCCTCTCTGCCTTCCACTCAGGAGCATCGTGCAGACAGTTCCTGGGTGCCTGGAGCATGCTGATCCAAAACAACTCATGCACGGAGCTGTCGGGAGAAAGGACTCCCTGGAGCTCCCACCAGCTCTAAACTCAACCCCAACAAGCCCGCTGGCTTTGCAGCAGGCACTGGAAGCAGCGCAGGCTGGCAGAGGCTGGCAAAGACAGCTTCCCAAGGCAGAGTGCCCCAGGGGACATCACTCAGCCTGACCCGTTCCCTCTCTACTCTTCTGCATGTCTGAGCATCGGCCAAGAAATTATTAAGTAAAATTTCATACGAACAGAATATGAAACCCTAAATGCTCATGCATTCAAGTGCCATACCTGTGGGATCGCCCTGAGGCTCCCGGACAAGATCAGGCTGAGACGCCTGGTGGCCGTCGCCTACAGGCACAGCTGTAATCAAGCACATTTCCATTAGATGTTGTGAGCTACTTCTTTCCCAGTGACTTGCAGTGACTGGAGGGGAGTCAGGGAATGACGTGGCACCCAGACGTGGGTGGGTGGAGATTTCCAAAGCTGCAGAGGGGCCTGGGTGACCTGTTGGCTGGCACCTGGCAGCTCTCAAAGTACCGTTTCCAGGCCACGTGCAACTCCCCTCAAGGGCCGGATGGACAAACATACGGCCCCTCGGGGATTTCTTACTGGGAGATCTCTGCTGTGCACAAAAGAAGCCCACATGAAAGCACTGGAGGAAAAAAATGATGGTTCGCACGTCTCATGGAGAAGAGCCCGCTGGCCAGTGAGAGGCTGCACAAGTGCTGCCCTGTCTGTTCCCCTGGCCTGTGGGCTGGGGCTGTGTGTCGGGGACCTGTGTTTGCCCAAGGAGAGCACTGCAGGGCTAGAGCAGGAATGCTCCCGTCTTCCTGAGCGGACACCTCCTGAGGACAGACGTCCCCGAGGCTGAAAGCTGGGACCCAGCTGGGGAGCGGCAGAGCCACGGCCCCAGGCACAGCTGTGAGCAGCCTGGGAGAGAAGTGCTCCTGTGGTCTGTTGCCCCTGCAACCATCACGAGAGCTGGCCCTGCGACGCCCTGCTCGGGCAGCCTTCCCCCGGCCTGCACGGCAGGGCCAGAGCTCTACGGCAGGGCCAGGCACCACTCCTGGCACCACCGTTCACCTGCAAAAGCCCCCTGCAGCGGCCGCGGCCCCTGTGCCTCCCTGCAGGGCGTCTGCCTCCCGCTGGCCCGAGGAGCTGGCCACAGCTCACCCATCTCAGCCCAGCCCCACTGCTCTCCCGGCCCTGCCCCACTACAGCCCTGGCCCTGCTGTAACCCCGAAGTGCGGTGGGCTCTGCTCCACGCTGCCCAGGGCTGGGTGCTGTCTCTTGCCCGCCTGCCTACCTAATCCCCGCGCTCGCCACGGAGCAGCCCGTGCATCCTGGGCTTGCAGGGCCACCAGAAGGAGGAGAAGAAGGAGGCGCATGGGGGCCACAGCCCCCCACGCCTGCACCATGCTGCTGCTGCTGCTGCTGCCGCTGCTGCTGCTGGCACTGCCAGAGTGGTGCCCGCGGCACAGCAGAGCACATCACGGTGACGCACAGCGGGGGTCTGTGACCTCACAGCCCGGCCTCCCCACCGCAGCCACGCCCCCGCGGTTTCGCCCCTCCCCCTGGAATGCCCCGCCCCCACATCTCATCTCGGGAGGGCGGGGCTCCTGCAGGGGAGGGAGAAGGAGACTGCCCAGCTGGAACTGAATCTGGCTGCTGCTGTCAAAGACAATAGGAACTGTTTCTGGAAATGCATTAGCAACAGAAGGAGGGCTAGGGAGAATCTCCATCTGTTATTGGAGGCAGGGGGAAACAGGGACAAGGGACGAGGAAAAGGCTGATGTACTTAATGCCGCCTTTGCCTCAGTCCAAGGCTCCTCAGTCCGAGGAGCTGATTGTTTTGTACTGCACTGACACAGGGCAAAAAAGAAAGGCTGTTTGTCTTGTCTGAACGAACGGCTGGAGAACTGTTACTCACTTGGGCCAGCTGTGAGCTTGGTGTTTGCCCTGGCACATCCAGAGATGGGATACACTGCAGGCACCTACTGCCCATTCCTGGTCACGGAGGGCTCCAGGCAGCAATGAGGACCTGGAGAGCAGCTGTCTCCCACGGCAGGTTTTGCCCCTTTCCATGTGTAAGCCGGGGCTTTGGGTTTGGTGGGAATGAAATGAATGAACCTAGGAAGAAAGGCATATGAAAGGTCACCGGCAGGCAACCGCCCATTTAAAGCTCCAGTGTACCTGGAGCAGTTTGAATTGCAGCCTCATCAAATTGCCTTTAAATTATTCCCTGTAAATGACCTTAACAGGAACCAGGACCTTCTGCCAGCACGGTTCCAGTGAATATTGGCCGGGGCAGGGAGGGGGAAGGGAGGATGGGATGGGGGAACAACCCTTCCTGAAAACAACACCAACAACCACACAGACCCTTGGTCCTGAGACGCAGCGCCGGGCCGAGGGGCAGCCCAGGTGGGAGAGCGACCCTGCGCTCAGCAGGACCAGGCCGCTCTCTCCTCTGCCGCCATCAGCAGCGCTGGCAGGATGAGGCCTCCCCTGCCCGGCCTCTGCCTCGGCTGCAGCCGGCAGCCAGGGAGGCTGGGAAAAGGGAAATGGGTTTGTGCTGCTCTCCCCAGGGCTGTCCTCAGCCAGGGCTGCACTGGTGGGAACTGGTTTCGGCTGCTGAGCGGGGCCCCCGGCCCCTCTCTGCCCCCATTCTCCTCAGGCCACTGGGCCTCTGGCCCCTCCGGCCCCGCCCCAGGCCGCCTGGCACTGACAGGCCAACACCGGCTCTGCTGATTGGCTCAGCTGTGGCCAATGGCGCGGCTCTGGCTGGGTGGGCGGGAGCAGCCCGGGCCTCTCCTCCCAGAGCCGCCTGCGCCCCCTCAGGGGCGAGCGGGGCCTGAGCGGGGCCAGGCTGATGCAGTTTGGGGCCAAGGGAAAAGGGAGCAGGACAGCAGCACCAAACCCCACCCCAAACGGCTTCCCCCAGCCCCGCCCTTCCCAGGCTCAGCCTCACTCCTCTTTCCCGGCTCCTCGGCCCCCTCTGCCCTCCCAGCGCTGCAGGGGGACGGGGAATGGGGCTGCGGGCAGCCCACAGCGCCTCGGCTCTGCCGCCCCTTCCTCCTCACGCCATTCCCCTGCTCCTGCCTGGGCCCCATGGGCCGCAGCTCCGCCCAGAGAACCTGCTGCTGCCTGGGCTCCTCTCCTGGGGCCGCAGGTCCTGCCAGGAGCCTGCTCCGCCCTGGGCTCCTCTCCACGGCTGCAGCTTCCTGATGGAGCTGTCGATGGCCGCCTGAGGGTGACAGCATTGGTGGCTGGGTCCTCTTCCAGGCGTCCATTTCCCAGAATCAGCGGCTGCTTGAGGCTGGCCGGGAGGTCAGCTGCAGGACGAAGTCACCTGGTCCAACCCCCCTGCTCAAGCAGGGCCTCCTGCAGCCGCTTGTCCATGGGCTGTGGAACATCTCCAGGGATGGAGACTCCACAGTCTCCCTGGGCAGCCTGTGCCGCTGCTCGTCACCCGCACAGCACCCTTTGCACGTCCCCTTTCTGGTCTGGGCATGAGGGCCCTGTCAGCCCATCTCTGCAGCCTGCCCAGGTCCCTCGGGACAGCAGCACGACCCCCGGCCTAAGCGCCACTGCTGCCAGTCTGGTGTCATCGGCCAACTTGCTGAGGGTGCACTCTGCCCCATCCTCCAGAACATTAATTAAGGAAGATGATAAACAGGATCAGACCCAGTCTTGACCCCTGGGAGACACCCCTGCTTACTGGCCTCGCACTAGACTTGGTGCCACTGAGCAGCACCCTCAGGGCCCGGCCGTTCAGCCCGTTTCAGTCCCACTCGCTGTCGTCTCATCCAGCCCATTTCTGTTTGAGTGACTTGATCTCCATATTTGAAAAGAAGAGATTGCAAGATGGGCACATGCAAGCACACAGCTTTCAAAATCCCAAGACATAAACCTCCCACACTGGGCATTTCCTCCAATTGCCCCAAAACCTACAGAGAAGAAAACACCCCATCAATTACATATGCAAGGCCAATGAGTGGTTTTAATTCTGGATTTGGCTTTTCTGACTGTTGGTACCAAGTGAGTGTTGTTTTTGCAAGGCGATCCCAAGAGCTGACCAGGGCTTAAAGCTCTTCCTCGCGGGACCTGTGGGCAGGCAGGCTTCCTCGTTTTCTCTTCCTCCTTTTTCTTCTCCTGCTCCTCCTCTCTGGCACAACAGAAGAAAGATGCTGTGCTCCTTCTTCAGCCATGGTCACAATCTGTCCCCGTCACCACCGCAGCGCCCTGAGTCTTTGTCTGGCATGTGTCTCTGGGGCGCTGAAACCCTCCTCCTCCTCCTCCCTGCTGAGGGGTCATAATCTGTGGTGTCCACAAACTGGCTGCAGACATCATAGCCCCGCTGTGGGGATCTGCTCCGCTCTCTCTGCCTCAGCAGGGTTTGCTCCTGAGCAGCCCTGGGTGCAGGAGCCCACTTGGAGCTGGTGTTGGAGGGCCCTGGAGCTGTGTCATCCCTTGGGGCTCGGTCACGATGTGGAGGACTTGTTCTCCACCTCCTCCTCCTCCTTGCTGGTCGGTGGTAGTCTCTGGTCTCCACGAACCAGCTGTGAAGATCATAGTCCCGCCACAGGGATCTGTTCTGCTCTGTCTGTCTCGGCAGCATTTGCTTGGGAGCAGCACTGGGTGCAGGAGCTGACTGGGAGCTGCCGTTAGAGGGCCCTGCAGCTGCATCATCCCTGAGAGCGCAGTCACGCCTTGGAGGACCAGTTCTCCTCCTCCTCCTCCCTGCTGAGTGGTCATAGTCTGTGGTGTCCACGCACCAGTTGCGGAGATCTTTTCCCCACTGCGGGGATCTGCTCCGGGCCCTCTCCTTGGCACCACTCTTCTGGCAGTGGGAACAAGGGCTGAATCCATGCTCCTCTTTGCTGATGTCTTCTCGCATGCTGTGCAGCACATGCTCACATGGTTGAGAGCACAGCGGACACGCAGCTTTCCTTCTGGACACCAGCCTTACACAGCCACTGAAGAAGCGATGCAAGCAGGAGCTTGCAGATTCCTCCCGTGCACCTGCCCAGGTGAGCTGGCTCTTGCTGGCTGCTGCAGAGGAGCTGCTGTCCTCTGCAGAGTCCTCCATGCCCAGCGCCACGTCCTGCAAAGAGAGCTGTGAAAAGGTCCTGCCCTTTCCTCCTGAAAGGACCAGAAGAGTGAGGAAAGCCCAGAAGCTGTGGGAGGGGACAGCTAAGGGCCTCCCAAAGGCTCTCCTGGAGGGCTGCAAAGGCCAAAGGGCCAAAGGCAGACAAATGGGATGGATCTTGGTGGGATGTTTGAGAGGGAGCAGCATTGGGGTTGTGAAGAAAGCTGCAGTGTGGGAGGGAAAAGAGAGCAATGCCAAGAGCCCAGAAAGAAATCCACTGTCCACCTGCTGCCCTGACCCACCTCCCCACAGTTACCTTAGTCCAACGAGGCAGACCCTGTGGTCCCACAGAGCACGCCTGTATGCTGTCAGCCCCCCGCTGACTGAGGAAGGGACGGGCATATGATGGTGCTGGTGAGGAAGAAGCCCTTTCTCCAGTTTTCAAATCAGAGCACCTGGAGAAACAAAGAGTGATCTCCATTTAGGTCTGTTCTTGCAGCCTCCCCTGGAGTTCAGTCATTTTCTTGGAGCAGTTTCTACGACAGAGAGAAGACGTAACCGAGACTACAAATGAGAAATTCGATTGGGGTCTTCCCACCAGGTCTACACCTGTCAGAGCAAGTCCTCATCTTTATACCCCCTACAGCCTCCATTTCATAGAGTCACAGAATCACAGAACAGTTTGGGTTGGAAGGGACCTTAAAGATCGTCTAGTTCCAAGTCCCCTTCCATGGGCAGGGATACCTTCCACTCAATCAGGCTGCTCAATGTCCCATTCAACCTAGCCTTGAACACTTCCAGGGAGGGGGCATCCACGGCTTCTCTGGGCAACCTCTTCCAGTGTCTCACCACCCTCACCGTAAAAAATTTCTCCCTAATACCTAATTTACATCTTCCTTCGTTCAGTTTAAAACCATTCCCCCTCGTCCTATCACTACACTCCCTGACAAAGAGTCCCTCCCCATCTTTCCTGGAGGCCCCCTTTAAGTACTCTTCTCTACATTAGCCAGCTTCAGAGAGCAGACAAGGAGCAGTTTACAGCAGGGCAGGAGCCGAAAGCCCGGCAAGGAAAGGTAAGGACGGAGGTGGGGTAGTTCAGACTTGACAGCACTGAATGATGCAGGTAGGAACTGTCTCCTAGGACCGAAAGAGAAACACTCAGGAGGATGAGAAGAAAAAGAGCAAAGCCAGGAGAAGGAAACGTATTCGGAACACATTTGAATACTGGTTATTACCTGACATAGAACAGTAGATAGGCTTGCTGCCTGAGAACTGTGTTGATGTCAGAACCATCCACAGACGCATCGTTCATCTTGTACCACAGTCCATCGCTGGCCTGCAAAGAAAGGCATCGATAGCTGGAGATGAACTGCCTGGTTTCTCAGTGATAACCCAGGCAGAAAACTACAGAACCAAGAGGACGCCAAAAGAAATCCAACGCAGCCGGGAAGGAGACCTTCTCCCCCAGAACCTTGGCTGCCAGTAACCCTGCTGTGAAAGTTTGTCTTCCCCAGCACACATTTTTCCCCTGCTAGGAAGGAAGTTGCTCTTGACCTTGGTGTAGCAGAAATAGTGTCCTGCATGACAGCTAACACCGCTGTGTACCAGGACAGCATACAAGGCGTAGAGGAGCGGTTCTCCTGCTGTCCGAGATGTGTATGGCCGAAGATCCAAGTACTCAGGATACTCCACCACCTATGGAGAGACCAAGAAGGCTCAGAAATGATCCTGAGATAGTACGTGGAATAGCCTTCAGCATGTAATGGTTTGGGTGGCAGGAAACTGTTCTTGGCCAAAGCAGCTCTGTCGGAGCAGAGTCCATGCTTGTCTTCCCACGAGCACTCTCGTCTCCCCAGAAGGGAACACGAAAAACCCAACATGAACGGCTTGTGAAAGAGCATACTGCTTTGGGAAATCTCCCGCTCCAGGAAGAGAAAGTTGCACTCCAATTGCGTACGCACCTTGCTGATCTTCCTGCCGGTGAAAAGTTCAACTCGTTTCAGACACACGGTGAGAACCTTGGGCACGCGATGGATTGTAAACCTCTTGGAGGCGGCAACCATCTTGTCACACCTTGAAACCAAGCACAGAGCCAGATGCTGAAGGGCAGCCTTTTTCCCCGCCAGAAGGCAAGACAAGCTTTCCTGTCTCACACATCCTGACGCTGTTTTAAGGCTATTCAGAACCATAAGTACCAGATTAAACAACAGCTGCGACCCATTATTGTGCATTAAACCTCCTTGAAAAGATGACTTATGCACGATGACATGCAGCACCTTCATGAAGGATCTAGCATTAATATGTCGTTAGTAATCATCTTACTTGCTGCATTTAAAGCAGTTTTCACCATCCAGCTGCTTGGGTTTGACAAAGTCCTCCAGAGCTGTGGTGACAGATGAGGCTGCCTGGAGGAGGGAGAAAGGAGAGCACTGAGCTCGGGGAAACGCCCTTGCCCAAACACTTAGCTAAGAGCTGCCAAGAAGGCCCAGGTAGCTGAGGCTGAGGAGACCCACTGTGAACCCACAAGCAGTGTCCAGAAGGAGGCAGAAAGAGGGTATTATGCTAAACATTTCCCTCATTTCCCAGGAATGCCCAGGGCTATCAAGAGAGACCTCTCTGTGGCACCACTCAGTTCAGCTACCGATGGGGTGCAGGGTCATCGTAATGAAAACAACACAACCCATCCGCCTGGGAGACAGACGGGTGTTGAGGGAGGGCAAAGGGAAGAAGGATGGGAGTCCCTCAAGGGTGCAGGGAGGATAATGCGTGCTTGTCCAGCTTAAAGCCAGCACCTAGAGGGAGACCACTGCCATGGCCTCCCCGGAAGGACACAGTCCATTCCACTTCCCACCCACCACCAAGCTCTCTTCTCTTGGGGTTGCAGTATTTGTTTTTACGCCACCTGCGTTTATTCTGGAAAGCTACAGGGGCCTTGGGATGTCTTGAATCCCAGTTACAAACCCTCTTACATTTATATCCAAAGGAACATCCAGGAAGGCCTCGTAGGAATCGGAAACCACTTTGCAGCTCAAGCACGTGACTGCAAGGCAAATCAAAATGCTCAGCGACAGGGGAAGTCGACTGACTGCGCCGGTTTACGGCCTCCATACCTGCTACGCCAGTCACACAATGAGCTGTTTATCACAGGCAGAGAGAAGGACACAGACAATTCCAAGGAGAGCAATAGTCATGGAAAAGTACCTCTGGATCTCAGCATGCCCCCAAATATTTGGTGGACGATGGTAGTTGCTTGAGAAGAGACATCCAAGCTGTTAATAAAGGGTAAGGCAGGGAGCTCAGAAGTAGGGCAGAGAATTTTCTCCTCCAAGAGTTTTGCTTTGTCTGAAAACCCCGTCTGTAGGGTTTCCTTGATGGGAGTACGCCAAGGAGTCCAAAGGGCTCAGGAGCATTGAAAAGGGAATTTGCTCGTGCTTACTCGCTGCTTCCACTCAGACAAGCTCTCTGCATGGCATCGACAGTGCAGCGTAAGAACTCGTGGGCGTCTTCCTGCCTGCCATGCTGGAAATGTTCTCCTATTCCTAAGAAAGAAGAAGTTAGTAGTTGTCCCCCACAGGAAGGGAAGGAAACCTGTAAAAGCACCTGGAATGACTCACGTGGGAGGACATTGACTACAGTCCAAGGCTGGATGGCACTGGCTGAGGAATGCAGGACCTTGTTAACGTGCGCTTCCATTCTGCACATCATGCAGAAGCCTTGCTGGCGACCTGAAGAGGAAGGGAGGGAGGGAAGCTTCTCAGGTTAGCAAGGTATCCAGAGCGGTGGGAAACCTAGTGGAGATCTTGAAGTTACAAGGACAGCCCCCACTCCTCTTCTCCCGAGGTGCCAATGGCCCACCGAGCCTGGGACATTTCAGTGCACAGAAAACTTTCTTCAGAGGGATGCTGAACTGACAAAAGTTTTCTGTGCAAGAAGCAAAGAGAGTTTAACTTGCAGGCATAGGGACCGAGAGCGGGGGCTAGAAAGAGGTGCCTTTCTGAAGATGAACACACCAAGATAGGACAAGGGGCTTCTAGGCTTGAATGTTCAAAGCACACCAACTCGGGGGATTGACAGAGGAGGGCTGCTTTTGTCCTCAATCAAATTCCAGATGCTGGGAATCCTTGGGAAGAGCCCACCAGATTTGCAAGGAGCTGTTCATAAAAGTACTGACACGAGCGGCTGTGCTCACGAGACAGCAGGTAGTTGGCGAGAGGGGGTGTGTACGTCAGGCACTGCAGGACGGAGTTGAGGTAGCACGTGTTGCCCAGGTTGTGGAGTCCTGCTCCAGCTCTCTGTCTTTGCTGCCAGGCCATGCAAAGCTTCTCCGGGGGAAAGAGGATCCTCTGTGGCAGAGCCATTCCCTCGGCAATGGCTGCAGGGAAATGACATTGGAAAAGACGAGATGATGTGGTTGCATGAAAGCATCTTTTAAAAGTCAAGTTCTGTACAGGAGCCCCCAGGACAAGCAGCTCTAACCTCCAACACAGAACCACTGGGGGAAGCCTAACACTGCCATTGACAATGACTGGTCAAGAAACAGTTTTGGAAAAAGAGTCTGTTGCCCTGCTTACTTTGCCAAAACACCATGAAACCCACACTCTGATTTCTGTGCCTCGGGCTACCTTCCTTTCCCTCTAGACTCCTGAACTGGATTATCAGGTCAAGTCTTCCCTTTTCCTGATTGTAACTTGATGAAAACAAGGAAGTCCCTAGCCCAGAAGGTAACCCTACTGATGTCAGACCTTTCTACGAGCAACATCATCTTTCAAAGTCTTGTCCATAGTGGCAGGGGAGGGACAAAACGTGTTTTCCTGTGTCTAATCAAAAACACCTGGGCGAGCCTGGCTGATTGCAAAGAAATAACTGCAGTTCAACAAAACGATTGAAAAAAATTCCCAAATTCCAAAATTCCAAATGAAACCCACAGATCAACGTCTGCCATCAGAAGTGTTTCAGTGGTACTTGTAAGTGCTGCAGAGCTGCAGACTGATGGCCCTGCTGTCCCTGTCACAGGACTCCAATTGACAGCAATTACCAAGGCCCTTTTGATAGACTGAATGGCTGCCTTTGCCGTCCTCCTTTTCTGTCTCCCTTCCTACCCCATCAGTCAGGGTGGGCTTCTTGTCATTCCAGGCTGAGCCCAACGCCTCAGACTACACGGCCACCCCCCTACTTACCTATCCTGGGATATGGTAAAGAAATATAAGAATTTGCAAAGAGGAACTCTACCCAGAGCCCATATCTGGCCAGCCTAGAAAGGTGTAATAGCTCAGCCCAGAGCTCGGAAGGCACAGACCAGCCTATACTTTTCTCCTATATCTACCTACCCTATGATGTGTCCTGAAAGTCAAATCATAATTACCTTTGACCGAGGATGGAAGTTGAGGAGAAGTGGGCAGGAAACGGTAAATGGTTGGAAAAAAGCGGGCACGCAAGTAGCAATGGAAGGAGCTGAGTTATCCCGAAGGGCAGCTCAGCCCAACTAGCTTTCGCTGGCCTGCTCTTCAGGATTCCAAGCCCTGGCCAGGTGAGGTCACAAGCGCCGGGTGGGTGCCGCATCACTGCCCCTTTGTGACATGGGCCCACATGGGGATGAGTCCCCTCGAGACCACACGGCTGCCCTGGCCCGGGCACCTCCTGCAGCCATCAGCCGCTGGGCTTCCCCATGCACTGCTGGCGAAGGGCTGCTCATCTGCCGTCAGAGCTCCCACCTCCTCCCTGAGCTGCACCAGCCGGATGAAGAAAAACCTGCCCAGGGCTGTAAGTGTGCCTGTTCCCAGCTTTGGCTGCCACATTTGGGTTGCTGAGGGTTTCTTTTCCACTCTTCCCAGGTACAGGACTGTGTCCGTGAGACTCGTGGAGCAAAGCACCTGGTCTCTTACAGGTTCATTTCCAATGAATTTTTTCTGCCCCCAAGATACAGCCACGGGCTGGCTCTGAACTAGTGCTCCTTGTCCCTCCGTTTCATTCCCTGGTGAAAGGCGGCCACCCCTATGAAAGGCGGCACCACTTTGTGGTTCCCAACGGGAACCACCACCCCGGAACTGGCATCCCCGCCCTGGCCTGGTACCAACACCCCTGGTATCTCTGCCCTGTCCTGCTGCTGACAGCCCCACTGTCGGCATCTCAACCGCAGGCTGGAACCGGCATCCCCAGGGACAACATCCCCACCCCACGCTGCTACCATCGCCCCCAGTACCTGCATCTCCCACCCATCTACGAGCAACCCCCACAAGTACCTCCCGGGGACCCCCACAGAGGGACACCCCAGGGGCTCTCTTAGGAAAATCTCATGCCCTAACTATTGCAGCAATTAGTCATGAGAGTATGAAATTGGGTCAAGTTCCTGAAGACAGACAGATAGATAAACATCTAGTTGACATTGTGTACTGCACAGTCATGGTGCAGTCAGCATGACTAAAGGGCCCCAGCTCACTGCAAGGAGGAGAAGGACAGCCCCCACCCTGAAGAAGAAAGGATGCCCCTGGACGACCCAGCTCACGCCAGCATCCCAGCCCCTCCGACACCTCTGTGAAACCCTCCCCTTATCTGCCATCAGAGACCAGGATCTGCAGCCAGACCAACTCCAGGGATGCCAAGATCAAGAAAGCAGCAGATGGATGACGACACCACAGAATTAGAGTTGCTTTGCAAAAAAAGCAACCTGTGTGTGTGTTAAGAAGCAATTGGTAAAATTGTATTGGACCTGAACGCTTGAAAGGCATAAGAAGCATGTGTAAAACCGTATTTGTGGTGCCCCGGTTTGAATGGGACATCTCATGCGCACGAATGCAAGAATTCCTCTTGTAGTGCTATACTCTGCGTCCCAGCTTCTCTCCTCAGTCAGCATAGCCCACTTGCCAAATTTTTGTGACAGCTCCCCATCGTGGCCACACAGTATTGGTACCGGCACCAGTTCCACCACAGTTGGGAGCAGCAGTTGCCCCCCAGGGCACAGAGGGGAGGACAAAAACAACCCAAAACTGCCCCCACCCCCAACCTCCCATCCCAACCTCCAGGGCAGGATGGGGCAGCACAGGCATGTTGGCATCACAGGGCCACTGGGGCTGGCCCCATCCCTTCCCCGTGGACAGGAAATTCGCCTCCCCCAAAGCATCATGCTTGGGATGGGAGACCATTGGGATAGCAAACCATCATTGGGATGGGAAATCATCACTGGGACGGGGAACCATTGTGGGGCTGGGAAACCAACACTGAGGGCACGAAATCATCAGCAGGATGGAAAATCATGGAGGTGGGAAGTTGTTGTGGTTTGAAAAATCAAAGCATCGCAAGGCTGGCTGAAGCAGGTGCTGGTGGAATGATCGCCATGGGGACGGACCCCTCAGAATGCTGTTTGCCCCAAATCAACCCCACACTGCCCAACTGCCATGGCAGGTACAGCAGCAGGCTCGCGCTCCTCCTGGTGCTCCTGCCCTCCGGGTCACCCCCCAACCACCTCTGCCCACCAGCATCTCACCCTCTCACCCCTCTTTCCCATGCAAAGGGGCTGCCGAGTCCTTTATTCTCAGATTTCCATGTAGAATGTGTCACTGTGCTCTGATGAAGCAACGTGACCTGCGGGCCCTGAAGCCCTGCTGTGGCAGCTCGGGATGGACTGCCCAGCCTGGGTCATTTGGGGCAGTGCTGGGCTGACCAGGTCCAGTTCTTTTCTGCTGACAGGGAACTAACTGCTAAAGAAGCACACGCTCAAGTCGGAAGAGGATTTCCTGTTGTCAAGAACAGCTTTGCAGTAGAAGCAGCGAAGGTAGTTGCTCTGATGTCTTCTAAATTTCTAGGTGAACAGAAGAACAGCAAGCCCTCTCCCTAAGCCTTTGCCCAATCCCCAACACTGAAAGGTGAGCTCTGATCTCGAAGCCCTAACCTGAACACCTAAGCCCCAAAGCCCTCATTCCTGCGCTCCAACCCCCTCACCTTCAACCCTTTCCTAACCCTGCCTTAAGCTGTTTGGCCCCTTGGGGCAGGAGGGGGATCGTGAGGTCCCAGAACAGTCGCATGGCACTGGAAGAGGAATGTCAGGTGACCTGTATCTGATCAGCTCATAGGCCACAAGGAAGAGATGGGTGGGAATGCTATGGTGAGGTCAGCTGTGCCTCAGGATCCCATGGGCCAGCAGAAGGCACAAGGCCTTGAAGGTGGCTGTGAGGTCACTTCTGTCTCTGGAGTTGATAGGGCAGCAGCAGGAACATGGCTGGGAACGGGACTGTGAGGTCACTTCTTTCTGCAGTAGCTGATAGCTCAGCCCTTGACTCATGGCGGGGACACGTACTTTTAGGCTCCCATTTGCCAGTGTCCCTAGGCGGCCAGCAGAAGGCACGTGGTTGGCAAGCTGACTGTGGGAATCACTTTCTCTAATACCTGGTAGGCCCATGCATGAAGAGGGCTTGGATAGGGGTTGTCACATCCCTTCCACCTGAGCACCTGATGGGACAGCAGCAGGTACATGGCTTGGTTGTGTCTACTGGAGAAGCTGAAAGGCCAGCAGCAGGCACGTGGCTTGGAAGGTCATGGTGAGGTTACTTTTGTCTGGTGAGTTGGTAGGCCAGAAGGCGGCTGATGGGTTGGGCTATTATGATGACATCAGTGATGTCTGAGAAGCTCCTAGGCCAGTAGGAGGCACATGGCCATGAAGGGGAAGTGTGAGGACACTGGAATCTCCAGTCTCTTTGGGTCATTGGCCATCGGCAGAGACATGGCTGGGCTGTTGACTAGGACATCACTTCTGCCTGAGGACCTGGTAGGCAGCAGCAGGCACATGACTTGGTTGTGGTTTTGTACCTGGAGGTTCTGCTTTGTCACATCCCCCGTAAGAAAGGCACGTAGACCCTGTGAGGTATCATTTCAAATGCCATTTGACAGAGCAAACACTATAAACAGTGACTAAGGCCAGCTGCATACAGGGCTGCATTAGGAGGACTGTGGCCACCCAGACCAGGGTGTTGTCGTCCCCCTTCACTCAGCACTGGTGTGGCCACATCTGGAGTAGTGTGTCCGGGTGTGGGGTTCCCTCGTCTGGTAGAGTGGGAGACCTGGAGCGGCCCCAGGGGACATCTGCCAGGATAGGGAATGGGGCCTGTGTGGAGAGGCTGAAGGACTTGGGCTTCTTTCGTCTGGTGAAGTGGAGGCTCAGGGCACTCTAGTAGTAGCGTGCAACTGCTTGAAGGGTGGCCTCAGAGGTGATGGAGCTTTTCCTGGTAGTGGGAAGAGAAGGAAGCCTCCACAAAGTGCAGCTTGGAAGGTTCAGACTGGATGTGAGGAAAAAGAAATGTCACTGAAAGGGTAGCCTTGTGGTGCACGAGGTGACCCAGAGGGAGTCTGGATCAGCCCATGGCTTTGTGTTTCAAGGGAAAGCCAGCAAGGGTGCAGAGACATCAGTGAAGATATAGAAATGCTGGGCTGAGAGCTAGTCAGGAAGGCAAGATGGATGTCAAGAGCCTGAAGGCAAAGAGGTGCAGGCTTTGGACAGTGTAGGACAGCCTGCAGCAGAGATGGCCAAGGGCTCTAGCAAGGCTGAAAGGCCCAACAAGACTGAGGTCTTTGTCCTCTTGGCTATGGCAGCTGCCTCCGGCACCGAGGCCT
The DNA here is from genome assembly GCF_965183815.1 of Platalea leucorodia. Taxonomy (NCBI): domain Eukaryota; kingdom Metazoa; phylum Chordata; class Aves; order Pelecaniformes; family Threskiornithidae; genus Platalea; species Platalea leucorodia. The sequence continues at coordinate 71,951 of NW_028121412.1, forward strand.
ACCAGGCAAAAGTTGTTTTGAGGCTCTGGCCTTTGTTTCTTCCTCAGCCCTGCTTGGGGAGGCCGGGAGGTGTTGTACAGTTTTCCTACACTTGGCATTGCTCACCCTCACACCCCACTGCCCCCAGGAAGAGCCCTGAGCCATGCGGGAGGGACAGGATCTGCCTTCCCAGGGCCTGCGGATAAGGGCTTGGCCTTTCTGCTTCACAAAAGAAACCAAAGGGTTTGCTCAGCATTACAGCTGCCTGCACAGAGCCTTTGCCTGCCTGCAATCATGGCCTCCAATTACCTGCTCTAAGGAGTCCCTGGGGAGGCTTTGTCAGTAATGGTCCTCATGGGACTCATTAATGCTTCAAGGTACTTTGGGTTTAGCTTCTGACTTGGACTTCTTGAGCAGTTTGTTCAATCTCCTCTCCGTATCTGAGGTTCAAGGCCTCAGCCCCAAATACACCATGGGGCTCATTAAAATATGGAAAGCCCTAACGAGCCCTGTCTCTTCCTGTGATTTTAAGTCTTCAAGGCTTATACAGCTAATTAGAGAGGTTTCATAGTGTAGTTAAGGAGAAAGATTTCAAAGTGCATCTAATAAAAATGAATTCTTATTTTAAAGGATATTTTGTATTAACTCTGAGGTTAAAGAAGAGCTGATAGAAGCATTCTCCAGGTGTTGATGATCCAGAGTGTCCGCTCAGGAGGTCTGGACAGGTAGGAAAAGCAGTCCCTTGAGGTCTGACAGTGTATGGACAACTTTGGGAGGCTCCTCACCTCCCAAACCTCACCATTTCTGACATTGGCCCCTGGAAATTCCATCACTGTTCTTTGCATCAGACTTCTGCACTGATCTCTGTAGCTGGATGTTACAGCTCCATTGCACCATCTCCCACCTGCTCTCCTTCGAGAACTGGCTGCAGACAGGCACAGAAGAATTTTTCCTATTTGCAATTATTAAAGAAAAGAAAAGCAGGATAAAGTTCCACAAACAATAAAACACACTCTGTAACCATATGCTCAGTACAAGCTGCCTCTAAGGAGGTTGCCTTTCTACAAGGCATATTCTTAGGAGAAATGTTTTAGATAGATAGGTGCAAACAGATAGATAGGAAAACAACTAAAGTGTTGGTTAAAGAGACAATTAGACTACTGAAAGACAGGCAAGCTTTGAACTCCCTGAGGCTTAAAGCAGCTGCATAGGTGAGAGGTATCTGAAGGAACAAAGATTAAGGGGAGGAGAAAACTGGAGAAAAATGGCAAGGGCCTTTGCCTAGGCAGTCTGCATCCACAAAGACGATTTTAGAAATGGCCACTCTATCAGGATAGGTGAAAGTATATGAAAGACTAGTGAAACTAAATACACTGTATAACAGGCAGAATACTGGTAATGGAGTTACAGGGGAAGACTGGCATTTCTTTGAGTATCCCTTTTGAAAGGTCATGGGACTGGTGAAGGTCTTATGTGAGTGAGGACAAGCAAGTGTTGCACCCATCTTGGAAGGCAGCCAAAAGTGCAAGGCAGGGAAGCGCAGGCTGTACAAGCTCCCTTTGGTGAGGAGGGAGCCACTGAATGCCTCCTCATGGCTGACATTTCTGGCCAGCTGAAAGAAAGATCATGTCCAAAAGCAGTCAGCATGGACTCCCCAAGGGTAAATCATGCCTCACCAGCCTGATTGCCTTCATGGTGAAGTAACTGTGTTGGTGCATGAGGGGAGAAGAGTGGATGTCGTTTACCTCCGCTTCAGCAGGGCTCTTGGCGTGGTCTCCCTCAGTAGTCTTCTACTCAAGTTAGGCCATTACAGCCTGGATGGACAGACAAACAGTCGGGCAAAACGCCGGTTGGATGCTGAGGCTGAGAGAGCAGTAGTGATTGTGAAGGAAGTTCAGAAAGATGAAACTTGGAGGTGTGTGTGCCAGCGAGTGCATTCATGTTCCCGAGATGTGCTCTGTGCCTTGTGAAAGGTGAAAAATGCCTTCTTCTTCTCGAGGGCAATGTCACTGATGCTTGCAGAACCCCTTCTGACTGCACAGGGGAGATGCTCTGCAGGCCACCTCCTTTGATAGCATGTAATGAAAGGGACAGGCCAGAAAGCCAAGGAAGCGTGATGGAGCACTTGCAATGAAGCTGTCCACAGTGGGTGAGACCTAAGCCTTCAGCAACTGCCCTTTCATGATGGCAATGCTGTTATGGACGTCAGCTCTGTCACAGAAGCACCCACTGCTTGTCCCTGCCTGCTGGCACAAACTGCCACACACCAGGGCTATATCAAGCTGCCAGTGCTCTCAGGCCTTACACCAACACAAGGCTCAGAAGGAGCGAGTGGAAGAGGAAAGTGAGCAGCTCGGAAAGACCAAGTGCTGGTGCTGCCTGGCAGTGCTGCTGTGCCAGGACTCTTTTCCCCTCCACCTCTGCACACAGGCACTGCCCCTGCAGCTCCAGAGAAGGTCTCAGTAAAGGACCTCAGACAAACAGGTCACTGCAGGGTCGTTTATTTTGTTTTAAAACACAGAGAGCACAGCTCGTCATTACACAGTCTCTGCGTCACACAGGACAGGTAGATACTGACTTAGGAATGGTATGAGTAATGACATTGCTTTGTGGACAACATTATTGCAACTAAGAAAAGCTAAAAACCAAACCAAACCAAACAAACTACCAAAGTCAGGCTGGGCCTATAGTGCTTTACACTGTGAGTGATATACAGAAGAAGATGGGCAGGTTGTTGCTGCTTAAAGCCATCCAGTCACCAGTTTCCACACTGCATCCTTGAGCTCCTGGTTCCTCGTGCTGTAGATGAGGGGGTTCACTGCTGGAGGAAACACTGAGTACAGAAATGATACCACCAGATTTAGAACTGGGGAGGGGATGGAGGAGGGCTTGAGGGAGGCAAACATGCCAGTGCTGACATAAAGGGGGAGCACAGCCAGGTGAGGGAGGCACATGGAAAAGGCTTTGTGGCGTCCCTGCTCAGAGGGGATCCTCAGCACGGCCCTGAAGATCTGCACATAGGACACCACAAGGAAAACAAAACACCCAAATGTTAAACAGGCACTACCCACTATTAGCCCCATTTCGCTGAGGCAGGCATCTGAGCAGGAGAGCTTGAGGATCTGGGGCATTTCACAGAAGAACTGGTCCAGGACATTGCCTTGGCAGAGGGATAGTGAAAATGTATTGGCTGTGTGCAGCGCAACATTGAGAAACCCAGTGCCCCAGGCAGCTGCTGCCATGTGGACACAAGCTCTGCTGCCCAGCAGGGTCCCGTAGTGCAGAGGTTTGCAGATGGCCACATAGCGGTCATCGGTCACGACGGTTAGGAGAGAAAACTCTGCTGAAATGAAAAAGACAAACACAAAGGCTTGAGCAGCACATCCCGAGTAGGAGATGGCCCTGGTGTCCCAGAGGGAATTGGCCATGGATTTTGGGAGAGTGGTGGAGATGAAACCAAGATCTGTGAGGGAGAGGTTGAGGAGGAAGAAGTACATGGGGGTGTGGAGGTGGTGGTCACAGGCGATGGTGGTGATGATGAGTCCGTTGCCCACTAGGGCAGCCAGGTAGATGGCCAGGAAGAGGCAGAAGTGCAAGAGCTTCAGCTCCCGCGTGTCTGTGAATGCCAGGAGAAGGAACTGGGTGATGGAGCTGCCGTTGGACATTTGCTTCCTCTGCGGGCATGGGGACCTGTCCAAGAAGGAAAACACAATGACGAGTTAGGGGAGACTTCTTAGAGGTGGCGCCCACGCCATTTCTCATTGCAATCCCCCTCCCTGAGCTGAATGAGGAATGTTTCAGAAAAGTTTTCAACGCTACCAACTGAATGACATGGTGCCTCACAGCTTGGGCACCTAGTTCCCATGATGACGCCTCCAGGGCAGGACCCTCAGAGCTGGTGTCAGAACGGAAGCTGACCTGCAGCTCCACCTCAACCCCAGAGAGCAAGAGTACCACAGAAAGGTGAGGAAACTTGGAAGAAAACTGCAATGCTGTAAAAAGAAACAAAGCAAGAAGAGAAAGGCAGATGGCCTTGCTGTGGAGCCTTCTCATTACCCTGTTTTGCTGTCCACCTCACTGACAGTGACACTGTAGGGCAGTCACTTTTGTCTGTGTTGTTCTCTGTTAATTGTAGGACACATGCACTTCTCCTCGACTGGAGGTCCAGCTGCCAAGGATGTGACTTATGCCCAGGATCCCATGGCCTTGGGGGAATAGGCTTTGCTGGGTGGGAGAGGAGACCAGGGGGCTTGCTCCAGAGAAGGTGTCTGCACTGCAGGGGATGGCAGGGAGGCGCCCAAATCCCCCCTCCCATGGTGTTTCTGGGAGCAGCTCCTGTCCCTGCCCAAGCCTCTGTCTCTGCTGCCAGAAGCTGTCCCTGCCAGGAGCTGGTTCTCTGTCCCGAGGTCTCTTTCACGTAACCGCTCACAGACCCCATCCCACCCGCTGTGTGCTCAGCTCTGACCCGCAGACCCCTCCTGGCAGCAGGGCACTGCCCAGGGGCATCTCTGTGTCTGCAGCAGCTAAGGAGCAGCTCAGACAAGTGCTAATGAGAACTGGGGTCTCCGTGCCTTTTCCACAAGGGAGACAGAAATTCCCATCTCCCACGGCCCACCCAGTCAACCACAAGGAGAAAACTCAAAGCACAGACTCCTTCCCTTTCAGGTAAATGTTGCCTTAATGTTCTTCTTCAAAAGGACCCTCTGCAAATGTGCTGGGGGTGATCTGGAGCTGTGAGCAGCCTTCAGCCACACAACAAACTGTTGACAGCAGGAAGATCCTGACCTACCTTGCCAATGGCTGCTCCTTCCACCCACAGCTTCTCCCCACAGCGCCATGGGCAGCTCCCTGGGCCGGCTGAGTGCTGACCCTGGCAGGCGGCAGAGTCCCTGCCCCAGCACACAGCCCCTGGGGTGCAGGGACCCTGCTCTGAAGGACGGCCCTGGGCACCCCTGGCTGCACACTCACCTTCACACCCTGCAGTTGTCCCTGGGAGAAGGCAGCCATCATGCCCTGTCCCTCTGATGGTGCAGCAGGGAAGCCCTGCTCTGGAACACATCCTTCTCCTCCATTCCTGCCATGTTGATGTGCCAGTTCTAGGAGATCCCTCCAGGATGTGCCCTGCAGCCAAAGACTTACTGTGTCAAGGGCTGTGAAGATTTCTCCTTCTTCACTCTATGCAATTTCCCACTCCTGGCTCTCTTAAACCTCTCTCTGCCTCGCTCCTCTCCCCTCGGTGCCTGCAGGCAGTGCCCTCAGCCCTGCCGCGCTTTGCAGAGGAGCTGCTCCTGGGCAGAGCTGTCTCTCTGCAGGGCTGCCCACTTTCCATGAGCTGCCTCCATCCCAGGAGCCCAGCCCAGCTCAGCAGCAGAGGCCCAGCCCAAGGCAGCACTTTCTCTGCCCCTCTGGGCTCCCTCCAGGTGTCCCTGGGGCTCCAGGGCTGACAGCTCCTGAAAGACAGCAGGGTCCTGCGTGGGGAACACAATTTGAAGCAGACTGAAGTAATCACCAACTGTCCCTCCCTTAACAGTGGACAGATGGATTCCTGCAGTGGGAATTGCTCTACCAGAGTGCAGGGGTCTATGGGAGGTGTCAATGGTCCCCTCTGGACACTTACATCCCTGTCCCATTGTCAGGCAGGAGAGGTTGGCAGTGATGGGCAGGGGATCATTTCCACCTGTGTGGGGCAGGGATTCAGCTCAGTGTGCTGGTTTTGGCTGGGGCTGAGTTAATTTTCTGCATAGTAGCTGGGATGGGGCAATGTTTTGGGTTTGTGCTGGGAACAGTGTTGATAAACAGGGATGTTTTCGTTACTGCTGAGCAGTGCTTACACAGAGTCAAGGCCTTTTCTGCTTCTCACACCATGCCACCAGTCAGTAGGCTGGGGTTGCACAAGAATCTGGGAGGGGACACAGCCAGGACAGCTGACCCGAACTGGCCAAAGGGCTATTCCATACCATATGACGTCATGCTCAGCCTATAAAGCTGAGGGAAGAAGAAGAAATGGGGGGATGTATGGAGTGATGGCGGTTGTCTTCCCAAGTAACCGTTATGTGTGATGGAGCCCTGCTTTCCTGGAGATGGCTGAACACCTGCCTGCCAATGGGAAGTAGTGAATGAATTCCTTGCTTTGCTTTGCTTGCGTGCACAGCTCTTGCTTTATTAAACTGTCTTTATCTCAACCCATGAGTTTTCTCATTTTTGCTCTTCCAATTCTCTCCCCCATCCTGCTGGGGGGGAATGAGCGAGCGGCTGTGTGGTGCTTAGTTGCTGACTGGGGTTAAACCACGACACTGAGTCAGTGCAGGCATCTCGGCTCTCAGCAGTAGCCCTGAAGCTGGAGGGGCATTCAGCTTGTCCCATGCACGCCACAGACCCACATGAGCTGGGATTCCCCTTGGCTTAGCTCAGAATGGACAAAATAGGTGGGAGCTCTTTGATTAAGCTGCCATGCTAGTTAATGGAGATGGAGGCCAGGAGTGGGTTGCTCAGGTGGAAACACCTGGTGCCATTTGAGGTGCCAGATGGTCCAAGGCATGTGCAGGTGACTGCAAGCTGTAATGGAACAATTGTGAGGGACAGAGTGGTGTCTGGGGGCATCATCTTGGAGGCCTTTGGGGAATTCCTTTGGCCAACTGAAATGACAGCAGATGCTGACATTTAGTACAAAGAATCCCGTCCATGATCAGTATGTTCAGGGCAGCCCACAGAGATATTCATCTGACCAAATTGAGGCATCTGCCATAGCGAAGGCTAAGTCTCTCTCCTTCTCTTCTCCCTCAGCTGTATTTCCTAGATCTACGCTGACTGTAATGTCTTGTGGTCTCCTTTCAGAGCTGCACAGCCCTGCTCTGCTTATCTCTGGCGCTGGTGAGAGCAGGCTTTGCTCACTCTGCAGGCACCTCATGTCAGCTACCTCAGCATCTACATCTGCATCTCCTATCATTATTTCCCATATGATCCGTCTACCCTATACTCCAAGCACATCTCTGCTCTGAAGAAAAGCCATCGCGTATATGGGCTCTTGAGACCTCAGAGGGGCAGTCTGTGGCCTGTCCTGGGGACCTTCAGGAGGGATCTCATGAGCAGGAGGACGGATAGGCAGCAGAGCTCAGCACAGCTGGTCTTTAAGGACAACCTCCTGCAAGCACAGCAGTGGTCCATGCGGATATTCAGTGGACTCTCATAAGGGAATTCAGTGGCACCAAGATGAGCTGTTACTGCTGAAGTTACAGTTAAAGAGGGAAAACCCGACTCTGTGAGGCCACTGCAGAATTTAGCAAGAGCAGGTGTAGACAGGTCTGAGATACAATATGTGGCCTTTGGCTCAGTCTTCGTCAGCAAGGTCTCCCAGGCCTTTTTGCCTTGAGGCAGAACCCATGGAGAACAAGCAGCAGTGGGAGGGGATCAAGTCAGGGGTCACCTGAGCAAACTCAACTCTTTACCAGTCCATGGGAGTGGAGGGACTCCATCCAAGGGTGCTGAGAGAGTAGGCAGAAAGTCACAGTGACACTGCTCTGTGTCACTTTGGGCAGGTCATCAGGGCAACTCCCCGAGGACTTGCAAAAAACAAACATTGCATGCATCTTTCAAAAAGGCCCCAAGGATAAGCTGGGGAACTACAGGCTGTTCACCCTCCTTTTGGTTGAGGAGTGTGTCACAGAGTGTGTCCTCTTGGATCCCATTTCTGGGTTTCTGAAAGAGAAGGTGACTGGATTTACTCAGGTAGATCATGCCTGACCATCTGCGCTGCTCTCTGAGATGAAAGGGTTGTATTTCTGGGTGAGGGGAGAGCAGCGGATGCCATTTACCTGGACTTAAGCAAGGTTTTTAACACTATGCCCCATGATATGCTTTCATCTGTGTTATGATATTATGGTCTGTCTGGGTGGGTAAGTAGATGGATCAAAAACTGATTGCATATTTGGGCTCAGAGGGACACGGTAAATGGGTGCTACTCTGCCTGAAGGCCTCTCACTGCAGAGTTCTGCAGGGGTCTGTCCTGCAACCTGCCCTCTTTCACATGGTTTTCCTGATCTGGAGGAGAAGAAAGAATGCTTTCTCATAGAGTTTGCAGATGGCACCAAAGCGAGGGGAGTAGCTGAGACACTGGAGGGCAGGGCTGCCATCCCAAAGGATACAGACAGGTGGGAGGGATGGACCAACAGGAACCTCATGATGGGCTGCTTGTGTTTACTGCCACTTTTGGATTTGGGTGTTTTGTTTTCCTTGTGGTGTTCTATGTGGAGATCTTCAGGGCCGTGCTGAGGATTCCCTCTGAGCAGGGACAGCACAAAGCCTTTTCCATGTGCTTCCCTCACCTGGCCATGGTCTCCCTGTTTGTCAGCACTGCCGTGTTTGCCCACGTGAAGTTCCCCTCCATCTCCTCCCCATTTGTAGACCTACTGATGGCAGTGCTCTACTCCGTGGTGCCTCCAGCAGTGAACCCCCTCATCTACAGCATGAGGAACAAGGAGCTGAAGGATGCCCTATGGAAACTGGCCCAATGGACGCTGTTTCACCAACAATAATGAGCCTTCCCTTTTCTGCACATTTCCCAGAGTTTATCTTAGGCCACATGTCTGCTTTTTTATCTTATTATAATCCTGTTTATAGGTAATTTTCTGGGCTTATACTACTTGTCTTGAGGCTTGATCTTATTGTGTCTGGCCCTTGTACCACACTGTACCACATGTGGCCTGTCAGATAGCAGCTCTTCAATACAAAGGAATCTCCCAGGTCCAGTGCCTGAAGGCTGGGCTCTTCCTCCAAAGTTGCTGCCAAGAAATTGTCTGAGGAATTGGACTTTTCAAGAGTCTGTTCTCCTTTTGTTCTCAGTGTTTTCGGAGTTAAGCTCATGGTCGCATTGGGTTCCATGGGACCAAATGTTCTGGATTTAAAAGCTCTGTTCTTGGTATCCAGTGGCAGGGGAGATGGTCCATGAGCTCCCCATTCTCTCCTCAGGTTTCTTCATGTATGACAGGAGTGATGGCATATACCAGACTCCCTGGAAATGAATTTGGAGGGGTGAGGAGAGGAGAGGATGGGGACTCACCACATGCCCTGGGGTTGGAATGAATGGGGGCTCATAAGGTGAAACACCCTTAATGGTGAAGTCTTCCAAAATTAAAGCACTAAATCAATGTATCCAAGAACAAGGACTCTGCAGTGCCATGGGAGTCAGTGCGGACCCAGCAGGAACAGGGAGGGGAGCCTGGAGAGATTCGGGAGCTGCCTGAGGAGGCCCAGGGCCAGGACTGTCACGTTGTCCTGGGCAGTGGGGCTGGGGAGAGCAGAGGAGGGGGCAAATTCAGTCAGCATTGGGCATCACCTACAATATGAATTCAGGAGAGCCAGAGAGTGCCTAGCCTCTGTTTCCTCATGACCTTGGGGCCAGCACCAGCCCTGGGGCTGATGCAGAGCCTTAACCCCCTCCGCTCTGCCCCCCAGGAGCTGCTGTGCCCTTCAGAGGGGATGCGGCTGTGGGGTGAGTGCCCAGAGCTCTGCAGCACCCTGCAGTGGGCACTGCCATGGGGCCAGCCCAGGCTGGGCTGCTCTGCTGGGCTGGGCTGGGGAGAGGTCAGGGGAGGTGAGGAGAGCTGGGGAGGGGCTGGGCTGGGCTGGGAAGTGCCCGGGAGAGGAAAGCACCAGTGTAGAGCTAAGCTGTGTGAGTGTGCAGGGTGGGGGCCCCCAGCAGGGTGCTGACAGTGCAGTGTCAGGCATCATGGTGAAGGAAGCAAGGCCCCAAAGGTGCAGAAGAGAGGGGCCAGGTCTGTGCCATGTTCCCTGGACATCCTGGGGAAGCTGCCCTGGGAGAACTGTCCCAGATCAGTCCCACACACCAGCCATTTCTATGTCTGGCCATACAGCCCAGCCCTGAGCAGGGACCTTTGCTGCATGGTCACCCCCATCCTCTTCTGGGCTTCTGAGATAAGACCCTCTGTCAGGGTCATTCTTGTGCTGGGAAGCCCCATACCAGATGCAGCAGTCCTGATGTGGTCCTGTGGTGGGTTAACCTTGGCCAGAAGCCAGACACCACCCAGCTGCTCACTCCCTCACTCCCCTGACTCAACAGGAGAAAGGGAGAAAATCAACCAGCAATCTCATGGGTCAAGATAAAGAAAAGGAGATCAGTTACCAAGTACTGTCCCAGACAAAGACCCGTTCACTTCCTGAGGATCATTTTGATTTATTGCCAGTTAAAAAAGATTTGGATTATGAGGAACAATGACAAAAATATTAAAGATCATTCCCCTCACACTTTCTCCCAGGCTCAAATTACTCTGTTGTTCCCAGTTCTTCTACACAGCCCAGCCCCAAGAGGAGCAGAGGGGATGGTGAAAAGGGGGTTAACAGTCAGTGAAGAACATCTTTGTTGCTCCTTCCTCCTCACACTTCCCCCCTGCCCCACCATGGGTCCTCTCCATGGGATCCCACCATATTTGCAGTCAAGGCTAGGTATTGTTCCTTTCTGTTTTAGTTTTCTCCTTCATACTCACACAATCATGGAAATGTTTAGATTGGAAGGGACCTCTGGAAATCATCTAGCTCAACCCTCCAAGTGAGGCAGGGTCAGCTAGAGCAGGTTGCTTAGGACCTTATCTAGGTGGGTTTGGAATATCTCCCTCGATGGAGATTCCACAACCTCTCTGGGAAACCTATTACAGTGTTTGACCACCCTCACAGTCAAAAAGTGCTTTCTTGGGTTCAGATGGAATTTTATATACATTAGTAAGATCTCTCCATTCATTATCCTCCAGACTGAACAGTCCCACATCTCTCAGCCTTTCCCCCTATGAAACATGCTGCAGTCCTTTAAACCACCTTTCTGGTCCTTTGCTTAAATTCTTGTAGTAAGTCAACAGGTTTCCTTTACTGCAAAGCCCAGCACTGGACACAGCACTCCAGATGGGGCCTCGCCAGTGCTGAGTGGAGGGAAGGGTCACCTCCCTCCATCTGCCAGCAATGCTTTTCCTAATGCAGCCCAGGAGGCTGGTGGCCTTTACTGCAAGGGTGCATTGCTGGCTCATCCTCTGGGATGCCAAGGTCCTTCTCTGCAGAGCTGCTATCATCTGGCCAGTTGGCCCCCAACATGTTGTCCACAGTGTGGCTGGAACACAGGCTGCCCTCCCGCAGCGACTTTCTCAGCAGCACCTTGTCCTTCTTGCAGATCAGCTCCACCTCTGGCACAGGCCCCACAGTGCTGCAGAATCACCTGGGACAGCAAAGCCCTCTCCTGCCAGGCCTGCACAGCCCAGGCCTCTTTCTCGCTGCCCTTGGGGACTGCAGCTTTTGCTCTCCGTAGGGGAACCTCATCCATCATTATGGCACCACCTGCCACCCACTCCAGCATGCCTCTGCTGGGAAGCAAAGCCTTGCCACACATGGGGTCCCATCTCTGGGGACCAGGTTTCCATGTGACAAGTCTGCCCTGGGCCCTGGTGCCACATCTGAGGTGCTGCAGCCCAAATGGGCACCAAAGCCCACAGCCTGGGGCACAGAGAGCAGGAGCCCCGTGTGCTATCACAGAGCTGTGACATCAGTGGAATAAGAGCTGAGGTGGGGAAGGACAGCTTCCACAGCTTTTGTGGTGATGGAGATACAACATCTTTAGGAGAGACGGACAGGGAAGATGAGAAGTGGGGGATGCCTTGTGTGATGTGAGGGCAGCTCAGATATATGGAGGGTCTCTATGGGACATGTTACAGGTTAGATGGTGCCTTGTGTGTTGGTCAGCTTCTAAATGGGCCACCCAGTCTTCTACTCTCCTGAGTCTTGTACTCCCAAAAGAGGAAGAGCTGGTCAGGCATGTGAAGATCTGAAGGCTGTAGAGGCCATGAAATTGTGGTCTCCAGATCCCCAGGGACATGGGGAAGGAGAATAGAAGAGAGCAGACCCTGTACATCAGGGAACGAGAATTTGGCCTGCTGTGGGCACTGGCAGGTGGGATCCCAAGGGGGCATTGTCAGGGCCCTGAGAGCACCCATAGACCTTCGCAGCCCTGACCAGCATTACCTGCACCTTCCCACCCAACCCCTGTCCATTGGCCCTGGAGACCATTTATGCCCAGTTTCACCCAACTTGATCTGTACTGCAGGTGTACGGGTCTCCAGACACAGCCATAGACACAGCCTTGCCTGTCTATGCACCTTGTTGAGTCAGACTTGCAGACTCACTTCCCAGCTTGATTCTTTATGGGCGAACAAGGGAATGACACCATGGCCCTCCAAGTGCCAGACCCCAGCTGATTCACAGAGGCCTACACTCTTTTTGCTGCCTTTCCTCCCATCGCTTGGTCAGGCTTTGGGAGGAGAGGTGGGGAAAGCAGGTGAGGTTTTTGGGTGCCAATGATTGAAATGGGGGAGCAGATTTCTCACATGTGGAATGATCTAAAGGCTATGCTAGTTGAAAACTGCTATCTTCAGCTCCTTTCCTGGAGGTCTTAAATCCTCTACAGGAACCTGGAAGCTCTGAGATCCCTCCATCTCCCTCTCTTTTAGCAATGAAGTTGATAGTAGCCAAGTCTCCTGTTTTCAGCTGCAATAGAGTTAATTTTCTTCCTAGTAGCTGGCACAGTGCCGTGTTTTGGATTTAGGATGAGAATAGTGTTGAGAACACACTGACGTTTTAGCTGTGGCTAAGTAGTCCTTACATTAGTCAAGGACATTCAGTCACCTCTGCCAGGTGCACAAGAAGCTGGGAGGGAGCACAGCCAGGACAGCTGACCCAGCCTGGCCAAAAGCCTGTTCCATACCATATGACATCATGCTCAGTAAATAAACTGGAGGGAGTCTGCTGGGGGGCAGAGATCGCTGCTCAGGGACAGGCTGGGCATCAGTCAGCAGGTGGTGAGCAATTGCATTGTGCATAATTTGTTTTGTATATTATTGTATTATTATTATTATTATTATTATTATCATATCTTCCTCTGCTGTCTTATTAAACTGTCTTTGTCTCAACCCATGGTTTTTATTTTTTTTCCCCAATTCTCTCCCCTATCCCGCTGTGGGGTTGGGGAGTGAGCAAACGGCTGCATGGTTTTTAGCTGCCTGCCCAGTTAAACCACAACAGCCCTTCTTCTGAACCGCTTTAGGTATGTACTTTTGGATTGGGTATCATGCCGTGTATTGCAAATACTGATTCAATTGGCATTGCCCAAAGTGGCTACCACAGATGCAGACTGCTCCACTGCAGGTATTTATATTCAGGCAGATCAGTGCTTTTGTTGTTGTTACTGTTATTGTTGTTGCAGATACTGGTATTGTTGGGGAAATCACACAAACACTTGAAGGGTAATGGAAGGATTGCCATCTTAGTGGCCCTCCAGTGAAGTGGCTCCTCTTTGCCCATGTCTCACTGTCATTGCACAGGCTCTAACCTTCACCTTGCTGGTGAAGACAAAGGCCAAGAGTGCCTCGCACCTATCTACACCTACCTAACTAAATTCAGCAGTGGCCACACGTTATCTTCATTTCTTCTTTAACTGTGCCTGAAGTACTAACATTGTGCCCTTGAACTCCCTTGCAAGTGTCAACTCTACAGGAGCTCTGGCTTTCCTAAAACCAACCATATTTCTGATTTCCTCCTTTGTTTCAATCCTTGCATCCACCTCGTGTATGCTGCCTTTTTCCTATGGAGCTTCCCCCATGAGTCTGCTGGTTCCCCACGCTTCTCTCCTGAGATCTCTGCTTGTTTTCCTGACTCTTGGTCTGCACACTCTTGGACTTGAAAGACACTGTCCTTGCAGACCAGCTGTACTGAGCTCTGCTGCTCTTCTGTGCCGCTCTTAGGGGACCCCCCGCTTAAAGTCGCAAGACTAGGCCAAAGTCTGCTGATCTGAGGGCTAGCATCTGCACTCTTCTGTTCTCCTTCCCCTTGGGAGGTGACACCCCACTGTTTCATGGTCACGACAGCCAAGGCTGACACTGGTTTTCACATCCATGGCCAGCTCTGCCTTCTGTGAGACTAACAGATGCAGGTGAGTGTCACCATTTTTGGCCAATCTAGCAGCTGCGCTATGAAGACCTGTGTCCCAAGCTGTGTCCCAAACCCCTCCAGAAGCCTCCAGGACTGTTTGCATGCTGTTGTGGTCTTCTTCCAGTGAATGTCAGGGTAATGAAAGTCCACAGGAAGACCTCAATGAGTTCTTTGTCTCCCACCACAATGTCACCCTTACCAGTCTCCTCTGACCCTCACCCACAAGGGCTCACCCAGTTTGTTCATCCCATAGAGGAGCTTCACACATCTAAGCAGCTCCTTCACACTGGGGACACCTCCCTCCTCATCCTTCTGGCCTGTCTCTCCTGATGATCCTCTACCCACCCATCACAGCACCCCAATCATATCAGCTGTCCCAACACACCTCAGCTGTTATTCCCTCCAAGTGGGATGAAGAGATTGCATGCAGAGCTCCAGCTCCTCCTGCCTGTGCCCCAGGCTGAGGGCATGGGTGCATGGCTGGGCTGCAGCACCTCAGCTGTGGCACCTTTGGGCTGAGAGCAGACTTGCAAGAGGGAAACCTGCTACCAAGTGCCCAAGACCTCAAGTGTGCAAAGGCTTTGCTTCAGAGCAGAGACATGCCGGAGTGGAGAGCAGATGGCAATGTAAAGAAGAAATGAGGTGCCCACAAAGGTGGCAAACCCTGCTCTCTCCAAGGCCAAAGAGAAAGAGAGCTGGGCTGTGCAGTCTGAGCAGGAGAGAGGTTTGCTGTCTGTGGTGTCTCTGCAGCCTCTGAGAGCTTGTGGTTAAGGTGAATCACAGGAAGGAAGAGATGATGTTGAGAGTGCCCTTGGGTGTGGACATGCTGTGATGATGGAGAGAAGAACCAGCAGAGATTGAGAGGGAATGCACACGAGTGGGGACCCTGGTGTGATGTGCTTGGTATTCATGCACTGCCCAGCATCTGCTGGAGAGAGAAGGGACAGACCTCACGTCAGTGCAGTGGTGGGATTCAGTCATGGGCCCAAAGGCACGGAATCTGTCTGAGATGCCCTGGGTGGTGCCTGTCACACAATGAGTCTGAATGGGGAGGGGGTTCCTGTACAGGCCCTGTGCTGTCCATGTCAGCTGCATGCAGTTGGGCTGGAGCATCCTGGCATCTCACATAGCACTACAGGCCTGTATTTGGCTATTAAATTAAGATTCAGCTGCCCTCAATTAGGTCAGACAATTAGAGTGCAAGGGATGCACTTGACAAAACTGCCATTCTACTTGAAGGACATGTAGAAAATACAGCTGATGGAGAACAGGGAGACTTAGCTCTCCCTATGGCACATGGCTCCATTTGGTCAGCTGAAGACTTCTGTAGGCTGCCCAGGACATAAGGAATATCTACAGGTTCAGTTGTCCTACATGTGGGGATCTGCTGTCATTCCACCTGGCACATTTAATTTCCCACCAGCCTCTAAGAAGTGTCCCCCAGATGCTGCCCTGTCTCTCTGCATTGCTCCATTAGAGCTTGCAGTTACCTGCACATATCCTGGACCACCTCCTGAACCTCAAATGTCACCAGGTGTTTGTATCTGAACAGCTCACTCCTGGTCTCCATCTCCAGTAATTAGCATGGGAGCTGAGACAAGAAGCTCACATGCAGGTGCCCGTTTTGCGCACACCTGAACTATGCAAGAGGGATCCCAGCTCCTGGGGGTTGTGGTCTGCAAGGGAGGGAGCTGAGACCCCTTCCAGCCCCAGGACCACAGACCCAGGATGAGATGCCTCAGTTGACTCTGCTGAATCCCTTCCCTCAGCAGGGGTAAAAGAGATCCCTCCCTGTCGCTGTCTGGGTGTCCTGCCTAATGATGGGACAAGAAAACGTGATTATAGGACCTAACTTTGTCTCTGGTAAGAGAAATTACACTGCTGGGAGTAAGCCTCTCTCCCCAGCTGAGGGAGGGAACATCAGTGATTCCTTCAATTGGTTTCACAGCAGGTTCCCCTGGAGCCCCAGGGACACCTGGAGGGAGCCCAGAGGGGCAGAGAAAGTGCTGCCTTGGGCTGGGCCTCTGCTGCTGAGCTGGACCGGGCTCTTGGGATGGAGGGAGCTGCTGGCAAGCGGGCAGCCCTGCAGAGAGACAGCTCTGCCCAGGAGCAGCTCCTCTGCAAAGCGCAGCAGTTCTGGGGGCACTGCCTGCAAGTGCAAGGGGAGCAGAGAGAAGTGTGAGAGATGTTACAGGCACTGTGTAGTGGGAGAATGCTGAGAGTTCACTGGTGGAGAAATCTACAGAGTCCTTGACACAGTAAGTCTCTGGTTTTAGGGTGATACACAAGTGTCCTGGAGGGGTCTTCTAGAGCTGGCACATCCTGCTGCAGCTAGGATCTGGCAGGATGGTGCTCAGGGTTTCTTTATTGTAGAGAAGGACATTCTCCAGAGAAGGGCTTCCCTGCAGCACCGTCAGAGGGACAGGGCATGAAAGCTCCCTTCTCCCAGGGATGTCTGCAAGGGTGGGAAGGTGGGTGTGCAGCCAGGGGTGCCCAGGGCCGTCCTTCAGAGCGGGGTCCCTGCACCCCAGGGGCTGTGTGCTGGGGCAGGGACTCTGTCACCTGCCAGGGTCAGCATTCAGCCTGCCCAGGGAGCTGCCCATGGCGCTGTGGGGAGAAGCTGTGGGTGGAAGGTGTGATAGCTGGCAGGGCAGGGTCCTTCTGCAGTGGAGAGGGTGCTGCATAGGTCAGAGCTGCTCACAGCTCCCGATCACCCCAGGGCATTTGCAGAGGGTCCTTTTGAAGAAGGACATCGAGGCAGCATTTACTTGAAAGGGAAGGAGTCTGTGCTTTGAGTTTTCCACTCTTTGTTGGTTGGGGGGCAGTGGGAGATGGGAATTTATTTCTCTGCTCTGGTGAAGGCGCAAAGACTCCAGTTCTCATGAAGACTTCTCTGAGCTGCTCCTGAGCCTCTGCGCACACAGAGATGCCCCTGGGCAGTGCCCTGCTGCCAGGAGGGGTCTGCAGGGCAGAGCTGAGCATGCAGTGGGCAGGATGGGGTCTGTGAGCACCAAAAGGGAGGAGATGTGGGGACAGAGAAACATCTGCTGGCAGGGACAGCTCCAGGCAGCAGATACGGGCAGGGAGTGAGAGGGAGCTGCTGCCAGAAATGCCGTGGGAGGGGGGGATTAATACACCTCCGTGCCATCACCTGCACTGCAGATGCCTTCCCCGGAGCAAGCCCCTGACCTCCTCTGCCACCCAGCAGAGCCTTCACCGTGAAGTCCATGTGGTCCACGGCATGAGTTACCTCTTTGGCAGATGGACCCCTGATGAAACTCCCGAGTATCCATCTGTTTGTCCCTGGACTGCCTCCATGAACAGGAGGATTGGGGAATTTCTCCATTTTTCCTCTCCTCTTCATGTTGCCGCTGTTCCCAGCTAAGGTGGGGGCTCCGGGCAATGCTGGTTGCAGGGCTGAGTGAGCCAACTCTCCATTCAGGTCATAGGATCCTTAGGACATTCAATTATTTCCCGGGGGGGTCCTGCTGGGCTGCAGGCTGCCTTCCAGAACTGCACAGCTCTCCCATTCCATCTCTGTGTTACCTGGCAGCCCCTCAGTACTAAGGCCATAGAAGTGCTGCTGGAAGGCTGTATGCAAGCAGCTGTAATGAGCCCTCTGTGGCCCTGGCTGCAAGGGGAGAGCTGAGAGATTCCTCAGGTAGGATGAGACAGTATGAGGAGTTTGGAGACCTGCACTTGGGAGCTGGATTCACCTGCTCTCACCATTGTCCAGTTTCTTCTCAGGGGAACATCTGGGTACAATCGTCCTCCAGCTCAAAGAATTGACAGCCTAGGGCAGCTGAGACCAGGCTGATGGACAGACTGGCTGTCCTCACTCTGCATGAAGGGATAGACCTTTGGCTTCACAGAACCCACAAGGTTTCTCTTGGAGACAAGCAGAAATGCCAACGATTTCCACCTTAAAAACACCACTCACTGTGATGGGGCAACTAGAAGCAGATAACCAAAACAAAATCCCCACAGCTCTTCTCTGCAGTTCAGTGAATTGGGAGTGACAATGCTGAAAAGCTCTTTAAGACCACGAGTGGATTAAAATCATTCCCAGCTCCTATTTATCTCTTGTTGTAGGGCAAAACTGACTCCTCCAGAGCCCACAGCAGAGCCCCCTGCAACGTGGGGCATCCTCAGCCAGCACCCACCAGAGTTGACAAAAGGGACCAGCCAAAGGTTTTCTGAAAGGGGAGAGGCAATTTGGGAGTTTTCCATGAGAACTGGAATAAGTTTTGCTGTGAGATGTCTACCCTAACTTGTCACTGCCTTTTCCTCCTTGGACAGGTCCCAGTGCCCAGAGGAAGCAAATGTCCAATGGCAGCTCCATCACCCAGTTCCTCCTCCTGGCATTCACAGACATGCGAGAGCTGCAGCTCCTGACCTTCTGCCTCTTCCTGGCCATCTATCTGGCTGCCCTCCTGGGCAACGGCCTCATCATCACTGCCGTAGCCTGCAACCACCGCCTCCACACCCCCGTGTACTTCCTCCTCCTCAACCTCTCCCTCCTCGACCTGGCCTCCATCTCCACCACTCTCCCAAATACATGGCCAGTTCCCTGTGGGACACCAAGGCCATCTCCTACTTGGGATGTGCTGCACAGCTCTTTTTTTTCTTTTTCTGTGTTACAGCAGAATATTCTCTCCTAACCATCATGGCCTACGACCGCTACGTGGCCATCTGCAAACCCCTGCACTACGGGACCCTCCTCGGTAGCAGAGCTTGTGTCCACATGGCAGCAGCTGCCTGGGGCACTGGGTTTCTCAGTGCTGTGCTGCACACTGCCAATACATTTTCCCTACCCCTCTGCCAAGGCAATGTCCTGGACCAGTTCTTCTCTAAATCCCCCAGATCCTCAAGCTCTCCTGCTCAGATGCCTACCTCAGGGAAGTGGGGCTTCTTGTGGTTAGTGCCTGTTTAACATTTGGGTGTTTTGTTTTCCTTGTGGTGTCCTATGTGCAGATCTTCAGGGCCGTGCTGAGGATCCCGACTGAGCAGGGACGGCACAAAGCCTTTTCCACGTGCCTGCCTCACCTGGCCATGGTCTCCCTGTTTGTCAGCACTGCCTTGTTTGCCTACCTGAAGCCCTGTGCCACCTTCTCCCCATTCCTAGATGTGGTGGTGTCAGTTCTGTACGCGGTGATGCCTCCAGCAGTGAATCCCCTCATCTACAGCATGAGGAACCAGGACCTCAAGGATGCAGTGTGGAAACGGATGACTGGATTATTTTCAAAAGCATTAAACTGTTTGTCTTCTTCTGCAAGTCACTCATAATGTAACTCGTTACAGGCCCAGTCTGCCTTCTGTAATTTTTTTCGGTTTTGGTTTTGAGTTTTGTTTTTTTTTTTTTTGCTTTGTTTTACATTTGATAATCTTGTCCACAAAGAAATGTCATGATTTTTGTTATTTCTAATTATGTATATCTGTCCAGATTCTGTGTGACCCACAGACTGTGTACATGAGGAGCCGTGCTCTCTGTTTGTTTAAAGAAAACAAAGGACCTTCCAGTGACTTGTTAGTCTGAGATCCTGCCTCCAAGACTTCTCTGGAGCTGCAGGGGCAGTGCCTTTGTGCAGAGGTGGAGGCAAAAAGAGTCCCGGCACAGCAGCACTGCTAGGGAGCACCAGCGCTTGGTCTTCCCAGAGCTGCTCACTTTCCACTGCAGCGCTCTTCTTCTTAGCTCTTGTGTTGGTGTAAGGCCTGAGTGCTCGTGTAGCTTGCTCACAGTCCTGCTGGGTGGCCGTCCTGTGACTGCAGGCAGGGACAGGCAATGGGCACCTCTGTGACAGAGCTGGCCTCCATAACAGCATTTCCATCATACAGGGTGATCTCCTCAGGGCAGTGCCTGAAGCTTCGGACTTCTTTCCAAGTGTCTCTCAAGAACATGCCCAGGAAAATGCCCAGGAGAGAAAACACCAGTGAACAGCTAAAATGTCTGAGTGTGCGGGGTGGGGGCAAACAGCAGTGTCCTCGCACTGCTGGGCTCCTGGGAGAGACATGAAGAAGCAGCAGAGCAGGGTCTGATCTATTCCCATGTGCGCTGGACACCCCAGGGAAGCTGCCCCAGGACAATCATCACAGCCCTGGCAATAAAAACCACCGCTTCCAGCACTGGCCTCTCCCCCCACCTCCAAGAGGTCCTTTATCCCTCTATGGAGGGACACCAAATGACTCGTTCAGAAGTCCATGTTTGCATTGTAAAGAGGAGACCCAAGCATACACATCGTATGCATGTGGTGAGATGAACCCGAGTGAGCACAAACACAATCATCTGTTCCTGGGGGTGCTGCGAAGGCCTGTGGCACAGCCAGTGTCTTGAGGTCGCTTCACGTTGGGAGTAACATTCCCTGGGAAACCACCTGAATGCAGCACTGGGATGTCCTTCCTTGAACCAAGGTCCCTGTGTCCGTTCCTCATGCTGTGGGGCTTCTCAGATGAGTGCAGAGCCGCGCAACACACCGCAGGGCTGAGGTGCCTGCCAGCCTCCGGGAGTGGCAACAGGAGGCCAGAAAGACACTGTGACCACTGCAATGCACTGCCTCTGCGTGTGCAAGGGAAGGACTCATGTCTGAACACCCCTGTGAGCATGCAGAGTGCATGAGTCAAGCTCGAATATGGACACGTCAGAGCCCTGACACTTCTGTGTGTGGCTCCAGGAACAGCCCCCACTGTCCCCATGAGATTTCTCTCACCTGCCTTGGAAAGGCTCATTGCAAATGCCTCTGTCTGCTCTATCACTCTTCCTTGGCTTGCTGGCTTGTGCCTTCAAATGCACAGTACAAAAGAAGCACACCTGTGGAGCATCTCAACCGTGCAGTCAGAAGGGGTTCTGCAAGCACGAGCGACTCTGCCCTTTGGAAGGCGGCATTTCTCACCTTTCAGAAGGCACAGAGCCCATCTAGAGAGTACGAATGCACTCAGAGGCACCTTCCTGTTTCACTACTCTGGACTTCCTTCACAATTTCTTTAAGCAATTAATAAAGAAACAAATGTTTCTCCATGTAGGTATGACCTCTGCTCACAGCAGTGTTCTTGCTATTTTTGGCACCTTTTGCACGTACTGAGTGTTTCCTGCTGGTGACCACATCCTACAATCAGTACTGGGCTCTGTGCCACTGGCTTCTCTCTGCAAGACTCCTGAACTGGAAGGTCTGTCTCGAGCAGGCAGCTGCAACTTGGCTCGGGGTATTTATGCCATCTACAGGAATCATTTCATTCTTGTCCCAGATACAGGTCTGTGGTCCCAGTGGAGTGGACCACCTCTTCTGTGATTTCACTGGAGCTCTCCTGCAGTGCCACCGTGACATTCATGCTGTTTGCTTTCATAACCTGCTTTTTAGAGCCAGTCCTCCCCTTCCTGTTCACACGGGCATCCTGTGTGTGCATCAGAGCTGCCAACCTGGAGCAGCTCTCCCACCCAGCGTGGGCAGACAGAAGGTCTTCTCCACCTGCTCCTCTCACCTCACTAGTACCACTTTTTCCTATCACACTGTAGAGAACCGGTACCAAATGAGGTTTTGTCTCGACATTGCCGCTGTAGCGCCATCCAGCGTCGTGCTTCGAAAAGACCATCTTCTCCCCAGTTTTGAGAATAAACAACCTCGTGTGCCTGCGCAGGGACTGAAGGCGCGAAAAGAGCCGAGGCAGGGACAAAAAGGTGCAAGGAGAGCCGAGGTGGGGGCAGCACGTCCGTGGTGAACTGCACGTACACATTTGTGATCCGCGCATGTGTGGGAGCCCCTATATAAGGAGCACACACGCCCCGCGGCGGGGGTGGCGGCGGCACGCGCGAGACCACTCCTTCCATTCCTGCACCCTCAAGGCTGCCCCCCCACTTCGGTCCCCGACGAAGCCTGAGGCCATCGAACACCCTGCGGAAGATCACCGGACTCGAAGTGGTGGTGATAAACTCCTCCTTCTCTTTCTCTCTCTCTCTCCCCTATTCTTTTCCTCTCCTCCCTTGCCCTCCCTCCTCCCTCCATTCTCTTCTCCCCTCAAATAAAAGTGAAAGGTTGTACGACATCTGACTGATTCCAGCGTCTTAATCTTGTCCTTTGGATCGTATCGAAACCTTCCCCGACATTGGATCGGGACATCTAATTGGCGTCACGGACAGGATCCCTTGAGACGAGAGTGTCATACAACCTTACGGTGTGCTCAGCGAGTGTGCGTGAACGAGACGTACAAATAAGTATGAAGCGAGTGTGGAGTTCCAATCCACGGTTCTGCTCTCCTGCGAGGGAAGCAGCCGGAGACGAACGAAGCGCAAGGAAGGAGTGGGTGTTGAGAGCTTTGCACTGAAACACGTGTAGTAGTTTGTGATTTGAGCTCCTGAGGGCGTATAGGGGAGACTTGAATCTTATAGTGTGACCCCCTCAGGACGATATCCCCTTTGTAGGCTCTCCTCTGTCCCATAGTTTGTGATTTGAGCTCCTGAGGCTGTATAGGGGAGACTTGAATTTTATAGTGTGACCCCCTCAGGATGATATCCCCTTTGTAGGCTCTGCTCTGTCTCATACTAGTTTATGGTCTGGCCTCCTGGGGGAGTATAGGGGAAGTTTGGATTGTACGGTGTGACCCCCTCAGGACGGTATCCCCTTTGTAGGCTCGTCTTTGTCTTGTAGTAGTGTGCGGATTGGCCTCCTGGGAGCGTACAGGGGAAACTTGTTTTTTCTAAGGTTTGACCCTCCCGGGACGAACTCCCCTTTGTAGGATATGGCCGCCCAAAAGGCAGGCGATTTTTGTGAAGAGACAGAGAAATTATATGAGTTTTTAGAAACTTACCGCTCTCGCCCCTCGCCCCCGGGACGAGATTGGGCACGGGACCACTGGTTCCAACTGCAAAGTGTTATGGACCGAATAGTGGTTTTGCATAAAGAAGCTAGAGCGAAGAAGGGAAAAGGGAAGGCTATTGTTTGTGCTGTGTTAGGAGCGTGTCTGGCAGCGGCGGTGGAGGACAAGAAACGAGCGCCCTGCCAATCGGAGGCTGTGGCCGCTTCGTTGCAAGCGGCGATAGCGCCGCTGCGAGAGCAACTACTAGAGACCAAACGGGCGCTAGAGGAGGAGAAGCGCCAAAATATGATTTTGAAGGAGGAGCTGAGGGTTCAGCTCCTGAGGGAGGCAGACACCCTCACTGAGGCGGAGGTAATGCTGGAGGAGAAAGGGGTACGCCAAATCTACCCCCAGAAAGATTTAAAGCGATTAAGGGAGACTGTGGATAACCCCCCCCATATGTGCCCGCTGGTAAAGACGGAATACATATATGAGGACGATAGCGACAACCGTCCCCAAGTTGTAACCAAAGAAATCCCTTTTACCGCCACCGAACTGGCTAAACTCTGAAAGGATTTTGCTAGGAAAGCAAGGGATTCCGAAACCGAATATGTGTGGAGGATATCCCTGTCGGGGGGGGATGGGATCATGCTATCGGAAAAAGAAGCAGAGGGGTATTGGGGCCCCGGCGTCTTCCTCACCACGGGCGATCGCCGGGCCCCATGGTCTCTGACCCAGAGGGCAGCATATTGGGTGGGGGGGCTGAACCCATTAGAAAGGGGGGATCCCCTAGCTATAACTGGTTCAGTTGAGCAACTACTAGAAAACGTACAAAAGGCAGCATGCCTGCAAATGATGTATGACCGGGAACTTAAACCAAATTTAAGCTCTCCAATGTTGTTACCGGTAGACCCCGAGCGGCTGACACCACTAATAAGAGGGCTCCCCGACTCGTTAAAACCTATCGGGATCCAATTACAGGGGAGAATCCAAAATGTGCCTCGCGAAGAGCGAATTGCAGCTGCCCTGGAGGGAACAGTAACCCCCGAACAGCAGCAGCGGGGGAGGAAGGTGTAGACCTGGGGGGAGATAGGTCTGGAATTAATAAACTACAGGAGGAAATATGGGCCAGTAGACAGGACTTACCAAAAGGTAGAAACTAGGGCCGTGCAGGCAGCGAGGCCAGCAAATAAATTGCTGGCTTTTTCGGGGGGAAGCCCCGACCTAACACAAAGGGAGAAACCCCCATTCCGACAAGGATTGTGGCAAATGGGACTGCAAAAGGGGGTGCCCCGAGACTTGATGGATGGGCTCCCCACCAAAAAGTTGAAGCTCTTGGCGCGGAGGTGGTCCGGGCAAGGACCCCCTCCCAAACCGAACCCACCTTCTGCGCCAGCATTGGACAGGGAGGAAGTGTTTAAGAAGGATGAAAAGAGTGGTGGGAAACTAAAACCTCCGCCCCCTCAGGGTGAGGAGGGAGGCAGAGGGCGCATGTTTATCAGACAACTCACCTGTAATAATAAGGGAGATCTACTAAACCCCACCAACCGGCATGGGCCGAGCGGGTGGGGGAGGCAGTGGCCAATGTCAGTAGTCACTGGGGTACAAACAGGTGTCTGAAAATTGCGGCATTTTGTCCACAGGTGCCAACCGTGGTACATGTCTCTTGAAACCCCAATTGCCCTGGTGCATTATCTTACTCCCCCAGCCAGATGGTTCTGGTCAAGCTTCCCACCGTGGGAGATGTGCCTCTCATATTAGATACCCCCGCTAAACAAATATACATGGAAAGCGAAAGATACCAGTGGGAGAACCTACAAAATCCACACCAAATGGATTATTCCCTCCTTCTAACCCAAGGAGCGAGTTTGTTCCTATTTGTTTTTTAAGGGCGGTGATATGACCACGATGCACCTGCTACTTTGGATCATTTTAACTCAGGGACACTAACCCATTAGAATATTCCACTGTGTATATCAGTTTTATAACTGGTGGTACATATGTGTGCATACATGTTTGTACTTCATTGCAGCTCTATGAATAAATCAAGATTTAATATTTATGGCAAACAGGCTAAATGTTAGATATTTCAGTGCACTACAGTCTTTATGCAATAGTACAAAGACATCTAATTGTCTGGTGCATGTTTAAGCACATATATGTGTGTGTGCTTATTTAAGAAAAAATACCCAATAACTTTCCAATGATACCTATTTATGTTAGACATCTCAAGGATTTCAACCCATGATTTACTACATATATAATTCTTACTTTTTTTGATCTTCCTCTATTTTCATCATTAAATAGTCTTGTATATGGGAAAACTTAATAGCCAAGTAACACGAAATCTTGTACTTGCTTAGAAAATGTAATTGTTTAGTTTTCTTTGCAAAAAATAAATATTGAATGTTCAGTACTTATGGGGCTTGGTATTGTACCGGCCGAATAAGGGATGGGGCAACCACCTTTTTCAGCCCTCTGGGTGACAAAGACACAACTTATTTTCAGTTTCCACCAGGGAAAGATGGGCCATTTGCTCAGGGAAATAAAGCCAAAAAAGGGCATTATTGGATTTGTGGAAACATGGCATACAAATTCTTACCCGCGGGGTGGTCGGGAGTTTGTTATATAGGGATCATAAGGCCCCTATTCTTCCTCCTGCCAGAAACTGGTGGACCCCAATTAGGTGTAAAGGTGTATGATAACCTCGGGGATAGAAGTATTGCCCGTAAGAGGCGATCTACCAAGGTAAATTTAGGTGGGACACAAAAATGGGGGAATGACGAATGGCCCCCTGAGCGAATAATTGAACATTATGGACCAGCAACCTGGAATCCGAACGAGCCCATTGCAGGGGCAAGAGAACCAATCTATAATCTAAACCGAATAATCAGACTACAAGCGGCCCTAGAAATTATCACCAACAAAACCGCTGATGCCATAGACCTATTAACTCGACAATCTCAACAAATGCGCACGGCAATCCTTCAACACCACATGGTTTTAGATTATTTATTGGCTGAGGAGGGAGGAGTGTGTGGAAAATTAAATATCTCTAACTGCTGCCTAGAAATAGATGATGTGGGAGAAGTGGTTCTCCAACTGACCCAAGACATCAGGAAAATAGCCCATGTCCCTGTTCAAACCTGGAGTGGTTGGAACGGCAATTTGTGGTCCTGGTTACCAGGGGCACCGTGGGTCAAACAATTAATATTGTATTTGCTATGTGCAACTGCCACCTTACTGTTCCTACCCTGTATAATTCCATGTTTTATTCAATTAATTCGACACGTTGTGTCAAATATGCGATTTGTTCCTAACACCCCACCTGATGGTGTAACGAAAATCTATACCATCCATCAGCCACAACCAACCTCAGTACCCATCATTTAAACCCATCCCCAATTCCTTCTAAAGGAAGAAACTGCGTATTGCCAGTTACTGTTAACCCTATTTCTAATGTTTACTGTTGCCAGTTATTGTCAACCCTATTTCTAATGTTTACCCTTCAAAGTTGAAGAATTGTTAAAGTCGTTCAAGAATGAGCTTGCATTGAGCAATACCTCAGTTAATCTGTGTTAAGACATTCCTTCACCTGAGACAATGTTATTCCCTTTTTCCTTCCCACAACTTTCCTCCACCCTTATTCCCAACCCTTTCAACTCTGCGTTTTCTTTCTTTCTCCTTTGTTTTCTCTTTCTCTCTCTGTCTTATGCCACCAAGCTGCAATGTCGAGCCACGGGGTGGTGTAAAGGACCGATAGAAAAATGCGGTTTTGTCTCGACATTGCCGCTGTAGCGCCGTCCAGCGTCGTGCTTCGAAAAGACCATCTTCTCCCCAGTTTTGAGAATAAACAACCTCATGCGCCTGCGCAGGGACTAAAGGCGCGAAAAGAGCAGAGGCGGGGGCAGCACGTCCGTGGCGAACTGCACGTACACATTTGTGATCTGCGCATGCGTGGGAGCCCCTATATAAGGAGCACACGTGCCCCTCGGCGGGGGCGGCGGCGGCACGCGCGAGACCACTCCTTCCGTTCCTGCACCCTCGAGGCTCCCTCCCCCGCTTTGGTCCCCGACAAAGCCTGAGGCCACCGAACACCCTGCGGAAGATCCTCGGACTCTACCTTCGTCCCTCCTATGAGCACATCATCTATATATTGATAAATTTTGACTCCTGCTTGTATGGGGATAGTTTCAAGTTCTTGTGCCAGTGCATGGTGGGCCAACGTAGGGGAGTGTTTATATCCTTGGGGCAGTCGAGTGAACGTATATTGCTGTCCCTCCCATGTGAAGGCAAAGCGCTCCTGGTCCCCAGGCTGCAGCGGGACCATAAAAAACATGTCTTTTACATCAATGGTTGCCATCACTGGATGGGCTTGCTCCTGAATGGTTGCAATTAATTTGGCAATATTTGGCACGGCAGCTGTTAAAGGGCCGGTATTGCTATTGAGGCGCCAGTAATCTACGGTTAATCTCCATTTACCATTGGGTTTTCTAACAGGCCACACAGGAGAGTTAAAAGGGGATTGTATGGGAACTACAACTCCTTGCCGTTTCAGGTCCTCTAGTATGGGGATGATGCCTTCCCTTGCTCCCAAGGGTAGCGGGTAGGGTTTCACATTCGTCAACCGGGAAGGAGGAAGGGGAGGCGCTGCTTGCAGCAGGCGCACCTCTGCACTAGGGCTCCTGGCTAATCTTCTGACCTGGGGGACACCGAAGGACCACGAGTTCCCCTGGGTGTCCCGCCACTGTTTCCCTTTTAAAACATCTATCCCCAGGAGGTTCATTTGAAAAGGTCCTACGGCCGCCATGGTGTTCACCGGACTCTCATCTCCTGGTAGCCATAAGGTTACCGGGGTCATGGGCACAGATTGGGTTTTCCCTAGGGCGTTTAATACTATCAGGTGCTTAGAAGGAGTTGAAATGCCGCACCGTTCTGCCTCGCTTTGTTTTATTGCTGTAATTTGGGTCCCCGTATCAATTAAAAAGGTCATGGGCCTCTTCCTCGGCCCTACTGCGACGGTAATGAGGAGGTCCCCTTATTGTTGCAGGTGAGTTGTCTGATAAACATGCGCCCTCTGCCTCCCTCCTCACCCTGAGGGGGCGGAGGTTTTAGTTTCCCACCACTCTTTTCATCCTTCTTAAACACTTCCTCCCTGTCCAATGCTGGCGCAGAAGGTGGGTTCGGTTTGGGAGGGGGTCCTTGCCCGGACCACCTCCGCGCCAAGAGCTTCAACTTTTTGGTGGGGAGCCCATCCATCAAGTCTCGGGGCACCCCCTTTTGCAGTCCCATTTGCCACAATCCTTGTCGGAATGGGGGTTTCTCCCTTTGTGTTAGGTCGGGGCTTCCCCCCGAAAAAGCCAGCAATTTATTTGCTGGCCTCGCTGCCTGCACGGCCCTAGTTTCTACCTTTTGGTAAGTCCTGTCTACTGGCCCATATTTCCTCCTGTAGTTTATTAATTCCAGACCTATCTCCCCCCAGGTCTACACCTTCCTCCCCCGCTGCTGCTGTTCGGGGGTTACTGTTCCCTCCAGGGCAGCTGCAATTCGCTCTTCGCGAGGCACATTTTGGATTCTCCCCTGTAATTGGATCCCGATAGGTTTTAACGAGTCGGGGAGCCCTCTTATTAGTGGTGTCAGCCGCTCGGGGTCTACCGGTAACAACATTGGAGAGCTTAAATTTGGTTTAAGTTCCCGGTCATACATCATTTGCAGGCATGCTGCCTTTTGTACGTTTTCTAGTAGTTGCTCAACTGAACCAGTTATAGCTAGGGGATCCCCCCTTTCTAATGGGTTCAGCCCCCCCACCCAATATGCTGCCCTCTGGGTCAGAGACCATGGGGCCCGGCGATCGCCCGTGGTGAGGAAGACGCCGGGGCCCCAATACCCCTCTGCTTCTTTTTCCGATAGCATGATCCCATCCCCCCCCGACAGGGATATCCTCCACACATATTCGGTTTCGGAATCCCTTGCTTTCCTAGCAAAATCCTTTCAGAGTTTAGCCAGTTCGGTGGCGGTAAAAGGGATTTCTTTGGTTACAACTTGGGGACGGTTGTCGCTATCGTCCTCATATATGTATTCCGTCTTTACCAGCGGGCACATATGGGGGGGGTTATCCACAGTCTCCCTTAATCGCTTTAAATCTTTCTGGGGGTAGATTTGGCGTACCCCTTTCTCCTCCAGCATTACCTCCGCCTCAGTGAGGGTGTCTGCCTCCCTCAGGAGCTGAACCCTCAGCTCCTCCTTCAAAATCATATTTTGGCGCTTCTCCTCCTCTAGCGCCCGTTTGGTCTCTAGTAGTTGCTCTCGCAGCGGCGCTATCGCCGCTTGCAACGAAGCGGCCACAGCCTCCGATTGGCAGGGCGCTCGTTTCTTGTCCTCCACCGCCGCTGCCAGACACGCTCCTAACACAGCACAAACAATAGCCTTCCCTTTTCCCTTCTTCGCTCTAGCTTCTTTATGCAAAACCACTATTCGGTCCATAACACTTTGCAGTTGGAACCAGTGGTCCCGTGCCCAATCTCGTCCCGGGGGCGAGGGGCGAGAGCGGTAAGTTTCTAAAAACTCATATAATTTCTCTGTCTCTTCACAAAAATCGCCTGCCTTTTGGGCGGCCATATCCTACAAAGGGGAGTTCGTCCCGGGAGGGTCAAACCTTAGAAAAAACAAGTTTCCCCTGTACGCTCCCAGGAGGCCAATCCGCACACTACTACAAGACAAAGACGAGCCTACAAAGGGGATACCGTCCTGAGGGGGTCACACCGTACAATCCAAACTTCCCCTATACTCCCCCAGGAGGCCAGACCATAAACTAGTATGAGACAGAGCAGAGCCTACAAAGGGGATATCATCCTGAGGGGGTCACACTATAAAATTCAAGTCTCCCCTATACGCCCTCAGGAGCTCAAATCACAAACTGCTACGCGCGTTTCAGTGCAAAGCTCTCAACACCCACTCCTTCCTTGCGCTTCATTCGTCTCTGGCTGCTTCCCTCGTGGGAGAGCAGAACCGCGGATCGGAACTCCGCACTCGCTTTGTACTTGCTCGTACGTCTCGTTCACGCACACTTGCTCAGCACACTGTAAGGTTGTATGACACTCTCGTCTCAAGGGATCCTGTCCGTGACGCCAATTAAATGTCCCGATCCAATGTCGGGGGAGGTTTCGATACGATCCCAAGGACGAGATTAAGACGCTGGAATCAGTCAGATGTCGTACAACCTTTCACTTTTATTTGAGGGGAGAAGAGAACGGAGGGAGGAGGGAGGGCAAGGGAGGAGAGGAAAAGAATAGGGGAGAGAGAGAGAGAAAGAGAAGGAGGAGTTTATCACCACCACTTTGAGTCCGGTGATCTTCCACAGGGTGTTCGGTGGCCTCAGGCTTCGTCGGGGACCGAAGCGGGGGGGGAGCCTTGAGGGTGCAGGAATGGAAGGAGTGGTCTCGCGCGTGCCGCCGCCGCCCCCGCCGCGGGGCGTGTGTGCTCCTTATATAGGGGCTCCCACGCATGCGCAGATCACAAATGTGTACGTGCAGTTCGCCACGGACGTGCTGCCCCCGCCTCTGCTCTTTTCACGCCTTTTGTCCCTGCCTCGGCTCTTTTCGCGCCTTTAGTCCCTGCGCAGGCGCACGAGGTTGTTTATTCTCAAAACTGGGGAGAAGATGGTCTTTTCGAAGCACGACGCTGGATGGCGCTACAGCGGCAATGTCGAGACAAAACCACATTTTTCTATCGGTCCTTTACATGCCATTACATGGATTACCAACTCCATGATGTACAGTGGTCTTCTGGTCAGGATCCCTGAACTTCCTGAGGAAGGCTGGGAAGAGGACGAGGTGTCTTCTAGGCAGCTGGGGGAAGGGACACAATTTTAGGCCCTGGTAGCCACTGGGGATTTTGAAGACCATGGACCTCTGCTAGAAGGCCTTCCTTAGAGGGAAGGTGATCCCTGACCCAACATGGGGGGATGCTCTCCTGGACTTGTTTTTCACAAAAAGATGAGGCAGGTCTGGTGGAAGATGTGGAGGGCAGCTTTGGCTGCAGTGCGAGTGAGGTGGTAGGGTAGAAAACCCTGAGGGAAGTCAGCAAGACAAATTGTAGCAGTGCTGAGTAGAGAGGAAGGATCACCTCCACCAACACTTTGGCAGTGCTCTTCCCAACACAGCCCAGGATGCCACTGTCAGCCTTTGCTGCAAAGGTGCAAAGCCAGAAGAGAAGAGAAAGCTTTGGGGAGACCTAATAACAGCCTTCCCACATCTTCTTGGGTACCAGCAAGAAAATGGAGCCAGGCTCTTCACTGTTGTGCATGATGGGAGGATGAGGGCCAATGAGCATCAGCTGAAACAAGGGAGGAAAATCCTTCTCCCCATCAAGACACTCAAGCACTGAAGCAGATTTCCCAGAGAGCTTGTGTCATCTCCATCCTTGCAGCTTTTCAAGCCCCAAATGAATAAGCTCCTGAGCAACCTGCTCTGAGCCCATCGCTGACCCTGCTGAGAGCAGGAGGTTGGCCTAGAGATCTCTTGAGGTCCCTTCCAGCAGGAATGATTCTGTGGTTCCATCCACAACAGGTCTTTCCTTTATGATGGGAGGGAAAGCACTCAGGTTCCCAGTGACCATTGAAGTCAGCAATAAAGAGGCTTGGTCAGATGATCTGTGGCTTTCTTGTCCCACTCCAGGCACTATTGCCCAGATGCGGGGCTGCTTGGCAGGTACCCCTCAAAGACCCTGCTTATTTCCTGTGCTTCAACTTTTCTTTCCTTTTCCCCTCTTTTCCCACTCACAATTTCTTCCCCTTGACTATCCCAGTACCCTCCCATGCAAACAGCACATCTCTCTTTACCTTTTCCTCCCTGGCCCTACTTTGGCTTCCTGTGTACCCTCGCTTGGTGATTCTGAGCTTGTCATCATGGGAATTCCTGCCTTGGTCAGCAATTCCATTAAACTAGTACCTCCTTCTATTAGCTGTGGTGTCCTGCAATTCCTCATGCTGTTATCTTGTCAGAGGCACCACTAAGCTGGTGGGCCATCTGTACGTACACATTAACAGCTGTGCCAACAGAGCTTCACTCCAGAGGCACCTTGAGAAACTCTGGAATACGGCAACAGAAACCTCAGAAGTTTTACAAGGAGAAGTTGTGCGTGTTTTTTTTGGGGGGTTAGAATAAGCCCAAACATGAGGGCAGGCTGGGACATGAACAGCTCTGGAGTGACCCTGAGAAGAAGGGCCTGGGCACTAAGAGGAATGCCATAGGAGGCAGTGGTACCTGCTCACCATGAAGAAAGCCAGCTGCATAGAGGGCTGCATTAGTTGGAGCATGGGCACCCAGAGAAGGGAGTTATCATCCCCCTTCACTCAGCACTGGTGTGGCCACAACTGGACTAGTGTGTCTGGGTGTGGGGCTCCCCGGTCTGGAGGAATGGGGAGGAACTGGAGGGGTTCTAGAGGAGATCTGACAGGATGGGGTTTGGGGCCTGTGTGGAGAGGCTGAGGGACCTGGGCTTTTTTAGCCTGGTGAAGTGGAGGCTCAGGGCACTACAGTAGTAGCCTGTAACTGCTGGAAGGATGTTTTCAGAGATGATGGAGCTTTTGCTTGGTAGTGGGAAGAGAAGGAAACCTCCACAAAGAGCAGCTTGGAAGGTTCAGACTGGATGTGAGAGAAAAGAAATCTCACTCAAAGTATAACCTTGTGGTACAAGAGGATACCTAGAGGGAGTCTGGATCAGCCCATGGCTTTGTGTTTCAAGGAATGGCCTGTGAAAGAGCCATCAGTGAAGGTATAGAAATATCAGGGTGAGAGGTAGGTGGGAAAGCAAGATGGATGTCAGCAGCCTGAAGGGAAAGAGTTGCAGGCATGGGACAGTGTAGGACAGCCTGCAGCAGAGATGGCCAAGGGCTCTAGCAAGGCTGAAAGGCCCAACAGGACTGCGGTCTTTGTCGTCTTGCCTATAGCAGTTGCCTCTGCCATGAAGGCTGGTGAGATGGAACTTTAACTTGAGGGTCTTGGGATCTGCCTTCCCAGGGCCTGGGGGTCAGGGTTTGGCCTTTCTGCTTCATAAAACAAACCAAAGGGTTTGCTCAGCGTTACAGGCACCTGCACAGTGCCTTTGCCTACCTGCAATCATGGCCTCCAATTATCTGCTCTAACAAGTCCGTGGGAAGGCTTTGTCAGTAATGGTCCTCAGTGGGGCCCATTAATACTTCAAGGTACTTTGGGTTTAGTTTCTGACTTTGACTTCTTGAGCAGTTTGTTCAGTCTTCTCTCAGTATCTGAGGTTCATGGAATGAGCCCCAAATGCTCTAACGAGCTATTTATCTTTCTATATTTTTCTTCAAGTCTTCAAGACTTGTATCGCTAATCGGAGCTGTTTCATAGTGTAGTTAAGGAGGAAGATTTCGAAGTGCACCTAATAAGAATTATTTTTTCTTTTAAAAGGAATACTGTATTACCTTTTAGTTTAGAGAAGAGGTTATAGCAGCATTCTCCAGGTGATAATGATCCTGAGTGTCTCCTCAGGAGGTTTGGACAGGTAGCAGAATCAGTTCCTTGAGGTCTGACACTGTATGGACAGCCTTGCTCCTTCCCTCCCAAACCTCACCATTTCTGACATTGGCCACCTGGGACTTGCATCACTGTTCCTTACATCAGACTTCTGCCCTGAAGTCTGCAGCTGGATGCTGCAGGTCCTTTGCACCATCTCCCACCTGCTCTCCTTAGAGAACTGGCTGCACACAGGCACAGAAGAATTTTTCCTATTTGCAAGCAAAGAAAAGAAAAGCATGATTAGGTTTCATAAACAATAAAACACACTCTGCAACCATATGCTCAGTTCAAGTTACCTCTAATGAGGTTGCCTTTCTACCAGGGATAATCTTATGAGAAATGTTTTAGATAGGTAGATACAAAAAGAGATATAACTAAAAAGTTGGCTAAAGAGACAATTAGACTACTGAAAGACAGGCCAAATTTACTCCCTGAAGCTCAAAGCAGCAGCATAAGGTATGTAGGTAGATACAAAAAGATAGACATAAACACAATTAAAGAGCTGGCTAAGGAGACAATTAGACTGTTGAAAGAGAAGTAAGCTTTTACTCCCTGAAGCTCAAAGCAGCTGCATAGGTGAGAGGTATCTGAATGAATAAAGAACAAGGGGAGGAGAAAACTGAAGAAAAATGGCAAGGGCCTATGCCTAGGCAGTCTGCATCTGCAAAGGTGACTTCAGAAATGGCCATTGTATCAGGACAGGTGCAAATATATGAAAGATTAGAGACACTGAACAGAGTGTGTAACAGGCAAAATGGTGGTAATGAAGTTACAGGGGAAGAGCGATATTCCTTTTGAATCTCCCTTTTGACTTGGGATGGGCAGAGGTCTCTTGTGAGTGAGGACAAGGCAATGTTGCACCCATCTTTGAAAGGGGCCCAAGGTGCGACCCTAGGAACCCCAGGCTGTACAAGCTCACTGTGGTGAGGAGTCTGCCATCAATTAGAGTCCTCTTGGGTGACTTCTCTGGGCACCTAAAAGAGATGAGGGTGCCCAAAAGCAGTCAGCATGGACTTACCAACGGTAAATCCTACTTCAGTAAGGCAGTGGTGACGGTAAGGAAAGCTCTCAGGTTTCCTGTGACCATGGAAGAAAGTCACATGTCAGTACAGTCAGAGCAGCTGTAGCTTTCTTGTCCTGCTCCAGGCTGTGTGGCTCAGATGCAGGGCTACTTGACAGGTATCCCCAAACAGCCCTGGTCAGTTCCTTTGCTTCACCATTCATTTCCTTTTCATTAATTTCCCACGTCTCAAGTGCTACTCTTGAACCAGCCTTAGCCCCTCCCCTGCAAAAAGTCAACCCCTTTTCACCATTTCCCCACTGGCGCTGCCTTTCCTCACTTTGTACCCACCTTTGCTGTTTCTGAGATGGTTATCACAATGCTTTCTACCTTGATTAGCAACTCCATTACACTAGTACTCTTTTCTTATCAGTAGTGTCCTGCAGCTGCTTAAGTTATGGTCTTGTTAAAGGCACCATGACTCAGGATGGACATCAGCACATGTACTTTCAGTGCTTGACTACTGGAGGTTCAGTCCAGAGGGATCTCAACACATCTGGGGATCTGGCCGACAGAAACCTGAAGGTTTGGAAGGAAAAGCTGGAGAACAACTCCGTGCAGCAGCATGGGCAGTGACCATACCAGCTAAGGAGTGCCCTGAGGAGAAGGGCCTGCGAGTCATCATGGCTGCCATAGGAGCCCATGGGCTTTACATTTCAAAAGGAAAGTGGAGAGACTGGAGGGGGTCCAGAGGAGGTCTGCCAAGATGGAGTGAGGAGCCTAAAGCAGGAGGTGTGAGGAGAGTCTGAGGGAGCTGGGCCTCTCTAGCCTGCTGAAGTGGAGGCATGGGGCAACCTAGTAAGAGGCTAAACCTACCTGGAGAGGTGATAGATCCAAGCTCTCTTTTTGCAGTAGCCAGTGAAAGAGGCAACGGCCACAAACTGCCTCTTGGCAGGAAAATAGAAAAAATAAAATGGACTAGGATGAGCGTTTCTGTGATCTCCACCTTTGGAACTCTCCTTTGCTCCACAAAGTCACAGCCAGCCTGGAGGCTGGACTAGAGTTGCCCTGCAGTCTCTTTCCCACCAACTCTTCCAGGAGCCTGGGCCTTGACCATGTGCCCCAGGAGAAAAGCTTAAGGTGGAGGTGAGGGTCTCTATATCATATGCTCACAGGACAATTCAGGGTGGAAGGGCGCTCAGGTGATCTGTAGTCCAATGCCCAGCTCCAAGCAGGGCCAGCTCTGAGGTCAGACCAAGTTCCTCAGTAAATGTCAGCATCCAGAGAGAGAGTTTAGACATGAAGCAGGCATCTAGGCCACCATTACAGAAATGGAGACGATGTGTTTGACCAGCTCCCTGAACACAGCTATGGGTATGCCATGCCTCCTGAGATTCCTGGGAACATCCACCTTCTTGTCCAGAGGAGAGGGTTCCTTAGGCAAGTGTCCTGGCATATCTCCAGACCTTGGGGTGCTTTAGGCTGGAAACAGAATTGAAAGCCTCTGACATGGGTACTATCAACTACGTTGCTAAAGGAGAGGGAGATGGAGGGATCTCAGAGCTTCCAAATTCCTGCTGAAGATTTAAGGCCTCTGAGAAAGGAGGTGAAGACAACAGTTTTGAACTAGCATAGCCATTAGATCATCTAACTTGTGCAGGCTCTGTTGAATCACTGGCACCCAGAAATCTCACCTGCTTTGCCTTTCTCTCCTCCCAAAACCTGACCAAACGACAGGAGGAAAGGCAGCAGAAAGGCCCTTAGGCCTCTGTGAATCAGCTGGCATCTGGCACTTGGAGGGCCATGGTGTCATTCCATTGCACACCCCATAAAGAATCAAACTGGGAAGTCAGTCTGCAATTCTGTATCAGTAAGGTCCATGGACAGGCAAGGCTGTGTCTATGGCTGTAGCTGGAGACCCGTACACCTCCAGCATAGATCCAGCTGGGGCTGAAACTCAGGCCTGGATTCAATGGTCTCCTGGGCCCATGGACAGAGATGCAGGTGGTGGCCCCAGGTGAGGCTGGTCATGGCCATGAAGGCCTATGGATGCTCTCAGGGCCCTGACATGGGATCCCATGGGATCCCACCTGCCAGTGCCCTCAACAGAGCAACTTCTCACTCTCTGATATGCAAGGTCTGCTCTCTGCTCCTCTCCTTCCCCATGTCCCTGGGGATGTGGGAGACAACCTTTTCTTCATCACTACAGCCAAGGCTGGCACTGCTCTTCACATTCCTGATAAGCCCTTCCTCTTTTGGGAGTATCAGGTCCAGGTTAGCAGAAGACTGGGTGGCTCAGTTAGAAGCTGACCCACACACAAGCTGCCGTCTAACCTGTTGCCTGTCCCATAGAGAACCTCCATTTATCTTAGCTACCTTGAAATCACACAGGGCATCTTCCACTTCTTATCATCCCTGTAGGTCTCTCCTGAAGATGCTGTATCTCCATCCACTACAAAAGCCATGGGAGTTGTCCTTCCCCACCTCAGCTCTTATTCCACTGATGTCACAGCTCTGTGATGGCACACGGGGCTCCTGTTCTCTGTGCCCCAGGCTGTGGGCTTTGGTGCCCATTTGGGCTGCAGCACCTCAGATGTGGCACCAGGGCCCAGGGCAGACTTGTCACATGGAAACCTGGTCCCCAGAGATGGGACCCCGTATGTGGAAAGGCTTTGCTTCCCAGCAGAGGCATGCTGGAGTGGGTGGCAGGTGGTGCCATAATGATGGATGAGGTTCCCCCACGGAGAGCAAAAGCTGCAGTCCCCAAGGGCAGCGAGAAAGAGGCCTGGGCTGTGCAGGCCTGGCAGGAGAGGGCTTTGCTGTCCCAGGTGACTCTGCAGCACCGTGGGGCCTGTGCCAGAGATGGAGCTGATCTGCAAGAAGGACAAGGTGCTGCTGAGAAAGTCACTGTGGGAGGGCAGCCTGTGATCAAACCACACTGTGGACATCATGCTGAGGGCCGACTGGACAGAAAGCAGCTCTGCAGAGAAGGACCTTGGCATCCCAGAGGAGAAGCAGCTGTGTAGGATCTGAATTGCACCCTTACGGCAAAGGCCACCAGCTTCCTGGGCTGCATTAGGAAAAGCATTGCTGGCAGATGGAGAGA
Organism: Platalea leucorodia; assembly: GCF_965183815.1. Taxonomy (NCBI): domain Eukaryota; kingdom Metazoa; phylum Chordata; class Aves; order Pelecaniformes; family Threskiornithidae; genus Platalea; species Platalea leucorodia. The sequence continues at coordinate 109,338 of NW_028121412.1, forward strand.
GGTGACCCTTGCCCTCCACTCAGTATTGGTGAGGCCCCATCGGGAGTGCTGTGTCCACTGCTGGGCTCCTCACTACAATAAAGTTGTTGACCTACGAAAGCAAGTCCAGCAAAGGCCATAAAGCTGTTTTAAGGGACTGCAGCATCTTTCATAGGAGGAAATTCTGAGAGATGTGCAACTGTTCAGTCTGGAGAAGAAAAGGCTCGGAGGGATCTTGTTAATGTGCATAAACACCTGATGGGAGGGCATGAAGAACAGGGAGCCAAGCTCTTCTCAGTAGTTCCCAGTGACAAGACAAGGGGCAATGGACACAGCTAAAAACACATGAAATGCCATCTGAACCCAAGAAAGCACTTTTTGACTGTGAGGGTGGTCAAACACTGTAATAGGTTTCCCAGAGAGGTTGTGGAGTCTCCATCCATGGAGATATTCCAAACCCAGCCAGACAAGGTGCTCAGCAACCTGCTCTAGCTGAACCTGCCTCAGCTGAGGGGGTTGACCAGATGATTTCCAGAGGTCCCTTCCAATCTCAGCATTTTTCATGATTCTGTGAGTATGAAGGAGAAAAGTAAGAGAGAGAGAAAGGAACAACACCTAGCCTCGACAACAAAAACAGTGGGATCCCATGGAGAGGACCCAAGCTGGAGCATGGGAGAAGTGTGAGGAGGAAGGAGCAGCAGAGATGTTCTGTAGTGACTGTTAACCCCCTCTTCACCATCCCCCCTGCTCCTGGTGGTGTTGAGGTAGGTAGAAGAACTGGGAACAATGGAGTAATTTGAGCCTGGGAGAAAGTGTGAGGGGAATGATCTTTAATATTTCTGTCATTGCTTCTCACAGTCTGAATCTTTTTATAATTGGCAACAAATGAATTTGATCTTCCCCAAGTCAACGGGTCTTTACCCATGATGGTATTTGGTAACTGATCTCCTTTACTTTATCTTGACCCATGAGTTATTCCATCTTATTTTCTCCCCTTGTCCTGTTGAGGCAGGGGAGTGAGTGAGCAGCTGGGTGGGTGTCTGGCTGCTGGCCAAGGCTAACCCACTACAGGACCACCACATCAGGACTGCTGAGTCCAGTATGCAGCTTCCTAGTACAAGAAAGACTTTGACAGACTGGAGCAAGTCCTGCAGAGGCCAGAAGGGTGGCTGGGACCTGGAGCACATTATGGACAAGGAGAGGCTGAGAGAGCTGGATTCTTGAAAAATCATTCAGAGCGAAACACTGGAGCAACAATCCAGGCCACCTGATGGGAAGTCACTCAATGGAGATATTCAGTATTTGTTGAGACAAGGCCACGAGCACCTGTTAAAGGTGGAGCTGACTGAGAACAGGCTTGGCTGAGAGAGGCCAGCTGTGACAAGAGCTATGGGGCTTGTGTGCAGTAAATGTCAGTAGGAAACTGATTCCCTTTCTGTTAATAATGGCAGTGGAATTGGGTATCACCGTGCCCTGGAGGAGGACAGAGTTTACCATGCAGCAAAGGTCCCTTCTCAGAGCTGGGATATACAAACAGAGATGGAAATGACCACCATGCGGGACTGATCTGGGACAGTTTTCCCAGGAAAGCTTCCTCAGGATGTCCAGGGAACATGGCACAGACTGACCACTCTCTTCTGCACCTTTGGTGCCTTGCTTCCTTCACCATGACACCTGACTCTGCACTGTGAGCACCCTAATGGGTGCCCCCGCCCTGCGCACTCACACAGCTTAGCTCTACACTGGTGCTTTCCTCTCCCAGGCACTTCCCAGCCCAGCCCCTCCCCATCTCTCCCCACCTCCCCTGCCCTCTCCCAATCCCAGCAGATCAGCCCAGTTTGGGCTGGCCCCATGGCAGTGCCCACCACAGGGTGCTGCAGAGCTCTGGGCACTCACCCCACAGCCCCAGCCCCTCTGAAGAGCACAGCAGCTCCTGGAGGGCAGAGAGGGGGTTCAGGCTCTGCATCAGCGCCATGGCTGGTGCTGGCCCCAAGGGCACGAGGAAACAGAGGTGAGGCATGTCTCATGATGGGCCAAGGAAGGGTGACTGTGTCTCTGAGAGGAGAAAGGGACTGCTGCAAAGAAACATCTCTGCAGAGGTGAGACAGGCAACATCGGTGATTCCTTCAGTCTCTTCCCAAGCAGGTTCCTGGAGGGCCCCAGGGACACCTGGAGGGAGCACAGAGTGGGGCGGGGGGCAGAGAAAGTGACGTCTTGGGCAGGTCCCCTCCTCCGGGGCTGAGACAGGCTCCTGGGGTGGAGGGAGCTCCTGGTAAGCAGGCAGCAGGGCAGAGAGACAGCTCTGCCAAGGAGCAACTCCTCTGCCAAGCGCGGCAGGGCTCTGGGCAAAGGAGTAGGGCAGAGCGAGATTAAAGGCAGCCTGGAGTGGGAGGAGAGAGGAGAGCTGCAAGGGAAGAAACCTTTGCAGCCCTTGACACGGTAAGTCTCTTGGTGCAGGGCAATGCAGCTGCCGTTGCGGGAAGGGTCTCCGAAAGCGTTCATAGGCTCCAGCCTGCAGGGTCTGTCAGGAGGCCTCCCAGCCCAGGGGCTCATGTTAGACCAGGGGGAAGGGGTGAAGGCAGGGTGTGCAGCCAGAGCTGCCCAGGGCATTTCAGAGGGGACTTTTGCAGAGGAAGAGCAAGGCAGGGGATACCTTACAGCTAAAGAGCTTTCCTGAGGCTGTACTTTCAGTTTCCTGCTGTTTCAGGAAAAGGGGAAAAGGCGCTGCTGCCTTTGGAGAGGGAGCCTGAGAGTCCTGAGCTGCCACCCTGAGAGATCAGTAGGTCTGGTAGGAGCCAAGGCAACTGCTTGCATCCACTCCTCTACCTCCAGAGAGCACCAGCATCTCCTTTGCTGGCCTCAGCAGGGTTTCTCTGACCTGCTCCTTCCTGCCTGCAAACGGGGAGTACCTCTAGAGAGTGCCTGGAACTGGGAGGTTTCTTCAGGTCAGAGCTGAGCAGACAGGAGTGGGTGATGGGGTCTGTGATCCCTGACAGGGAAAAACTGGAGGGCAGAGAAACAGCTCCCGGCAGCAGAGACATGGGCCGAGAGCTCTAGGAACCTCCAACCCCAAATGGCATGGGAGGGAGAAGCTGGGAAGCTCCCTGTCATCCCCTCCAATGCAGACACCTTCCTCTGTGCAAGACCCCTGCTCCCGTCTCCCACCCAGCACAGCCTCTGCCCTCAAGGCTGTGTGGTCCAGGGCAGGAGTTGCCTCCTCTGCAGCCAGAGCTCTGGCACAGCAGAGGGGCATCTCTCCTGACACGTGGCCGCTTCCCTCTGCAGGGCAAAGGGGCTGAGAGCGACTGCCCTGGGCTTTTGCTGACTGGGAGGTGCTGTGCTCTGCTGGGTAAGGAGAAGGCTTTCCTGAGTGCCCGGCCGCCTCTCCTCTCCTTGCTTCCCTTAGGAGGAGAGTCACAGAGTTCTGCTTTGTTCCTCCACCTGCTTGTGCTGCTCTTCTTCCTGCTCCTGGGGTCCCTGGCAGTAACGGTGGTGGTGTGGGGCAAGGGGTGGGGGTGTGGAGTGCCTGCTCTGGCCCTGACCTGGAGGGCGTTGCCCTGGAGGGCGTTGCCCTGGAGGTGTTTCCATGGGACCAAAGTGCCCAAGGACTCTCTTCATTTTCCAGGCTCGAGACACTGCACTCAGTGCTTGGGCAATGAGACACTGCTTCCCTTAGCAGACCTCACCTTAAGACACCAGATTCTGCTGGACACGGAGTCCTGCGGGGCTGTCAGCATCCCTCCAGAAGGGCACAGCTCTCCTGTAGGACCTTGGAGATGTCTGAGAGCACCCGATCTGCCCATGCCAATCAGCATCCTTGCCCTGTCCCCTTCCTCATACTCTGCAGAGCTGTGCTGGAAAGGAGAGGTGTTTTGAACTCTGCACCTGGAACAGGACTCCTCTGCTCCCAGGACAGTCCAGTGTCTTTTCCAGAGCAACCTGTGGGGAAGAAAGCGTCCTTCTGGGCTTTTTGCCCTCCGCTCCAGTGCAGCACAAGGAACTCCTCCCCAGGAAGCCTCCCTCCAAACACACTGGGCTGTTGCTGCCTCCATGAGTCATTGCTGGAAAGCAGGGCTGACCCTTCAGGACCCCCTCGGGAGAGGGCACGGCTCTGCACAGCACACTCAGCCAGCACAAACCAGAGCTGAAGCCTCCGAGCTGCATAACAGTCCCCCGGGAAAGACCTTTAGATAGTTCACAGTGAATGAATCAAATTTGGCTAAGAGAAGCTTCTCTGAATGTTTCAGTTTTATCTCCTTTGGCAGTTTCCATGCCCAGAAGCAGCAGATGTCCAATGGCAGCTCCATGACTGAGTTCCTCCCCCTGGCATTCGCAGACACGTGGGAGCTGCAGCTCTTGCACTTCTGGCTCTTCCTGGCCATCTACCTGGCTGCCCTCCTGGGCAACGGCCTCATCATCACTGCCGTAGCCTGCGACCACCGCCTCCAAACCCCCATGTACTTCTTCCTCCTCAACCTCTCCCTCCTCGACCTGGCCTCCATCTCCACCACTCTCCCCAAGGCCATGGCCAATGTCCCGTGTGACACCAAGGCCATCTCCTACTTGGGATGTGCTGCACAGCTCTTTTTCTTTCTCTTCTTCATCACAGTGGAGTATTTTCTTCTCACTGTGATGGCCTACGACCGCTACGTGGCCATCTGCAAACCCCTGCACTACGGGACCCTCCTGGGCAGCAGAGCTTGTGTCCACATGGCAGCACCAGCCTCGGGCAGTGGGTTTCTCAATGCTGTGCTGCACACTGCCAATACATTTTCCCTACCCCTCTGCCAAGGCAATGTCCTGGACCAGTTCTTCTCTAAATCCCCCAGATCCTCAAGCTCTCCTGCTCAGATGCCTACCTCAGGGAAATTGAGGTCCTTGTGTTTACTGCTTGTTTAGCCTTTGGGTGTTTTGTTTTCCTTGTGGTGTCCTATGTGCAGATCTTCAGGGCCGTGCTGAGGATCCCCTCTGAGCAGGGACGGCACAAAGCCTTTTCCACGTGCCTCCCTCACCTGGCCGTGGTCTCCCTTTTCCTCAGCACTGGTATGTTTGCCTCCCTCAAGCCCCCCTCCATCTCCTCCCCAGTTCTAGATCTGGTGGTATCATTTCTGTACTCAGTGTTTCCTCCAGCAGTCAACCCCATCATCTACAGCATGAGGAACAGGGAGCTGAAGCGTTCCGTGAAGAAACTTGTGATGGGATGCTGTTAAACTGCAAGAAACTGCCCATCTTCTTCTGCAAATCTCATTGCACTCATAATGGAACTCCTTACAGGCTGAGACTTTCTTTGGTACTTTGTTTTTAGCTTTTCTTAGTTGTAATAATGCTGTCCACAAAAAAGTGCCTTTCTTCCTCGTGCTTCTGTTTCAATATCCACCTGGTTTTTGTGATCCACGGACTGTGTAAATGAGGAACCATGCTCTCTGTGTCTTTAAACAAAATAAACGACCCTGCAGCGACTTGTTTTCTAAGATCCTTCTCCTCAGACCTTTGTAAAGCTGCAGGTGGAGTACCTTGGTGCAGAGGTGGAGAGGAAAAACAGCCCTGGCACAGCAGCACTGCCAGGGAGTACCAGTTCTTGGTCTTTTCCAAGCTGCTCTCTTTCCACTTCCACACTCTCCTTCTTAGCCCTTGTGTTGGTGCATGGTCGGAGTGCTCTGGCAGCTTGGTCACAGTCCTGTGGTGCGGCAGTCCTGTGCCCGCAGGCAGGGAGGGGCAATGGGCACCTCTGTGACAGAGCTGGCCTCCATAACAGCATTTTAGATTAGCTATTAGTAAAAACGTCTTCACGGACAGAGTGGGTAGGCATTGGAACAGACTGCCCAGGGAAATGGTACAATCACAATCCCTCGAAATATTCAGAAAATGTGTGGATATGGATATGGTGCCTAGGGACATGGTTTAGAGGCGGACCAGGCAGTTAGGTTAAGATGTTGGACTCAAGGATCTCAGTGTTCCTTTCCAACCTTAACGATTCTATGATTCTATGATTCTGTGAGAAAGGATCTTCTCAGGGCAGTGCCTGAAGGCTTAGGTCTTCTTTCAAAGTGGCTCTAGAGAACATGCCCAGAGAAGTGCCCAGGAGAGGAAAACCCTTGTGAGCAGCTCAAGTGTGTGAGTGTGCAGGTCTGGGGCACACAGCAGTGTCATGGACGCTCATGGGAGAATTCAGTCCTTGGCACCCAAGAACGTCTCCTCGCACAGCCAGGCCTCCTGGGAGAGACGTGAAGGACCAGCAGAGCAGGGTCTGGTTTGTTTCCCTTAGACGTAAACCGTTGTGCAAGTCTGAGACTAAGATTGCACCTAGCCGCACCTGGGCTCCATCGGGAGTTTAGAAAGGAAGGGGGTCTACTCTCAACCTTGTGACTCATTGGGAGGGTCTTCCTGACTCTTTGCATCTCTGGTCTCTCTGTGAATCAGTTTAACTCGCGTGTAACTCAATTTCCCTTTGTATGGTTCTTCCATGCAGTAATTAATGGAGCGAACCTTGCCATCACACTTTTTTAAGTCGCACTTTTCTATATTTTATCCTGAGTCTAATTCAAGCATTTCAGAAATGTGATGATGGTGAAATGAAAGAGCGTCCTCTGAGTACTCCGGCGCCATTGCACGCTCCAAGACAGAGCGATAACCCTTTCCTCCCCCTTAGGGATGAACAGCAAAACATGAGGTCAAAAACCAGGTAATGCCAGGACAGCAACTGGGCCTCCTGTCTGGCAAGTGGAATCCTTTCAATGGATAAATAATAATAATGGGCCATATATTTTGATTCCAGTTGGTCCTCGATGACGACTGGTGAAATTTCTAATAGATACAGGAGCACAAATTTCAATGTTAACACAACCGGATGCCGAGATGCTGGGTGTACAACCTGGATGGCAAAGAGATAAAATTACTGGAGGTAACGGAGCAAGTCCTATTTGCCAAACCGTGAAAGTGAATTTAAGGCTCCCAGGCGAGAAGCGCATGCTACCTACTCACTTTGCAATCAAAGATCACAATGAAAATATTTTGGGTTTCGATGTTTTGAATGGCCGAACCTGGCGCCTGCGGGATGGCAGCGTGTGGTCCTTCGGTTCAAATATTAACCCTAACCCTGATAAAAATGGGGAGACTACAGTGTGTGTACTCCACGCTGCCCCTGCACTCCCTGATGCGTAGGTTACTAATGTACTGCTACACCCGATTGCTGCTGTGGCACAAAACCGGATTTCTGAAGTAATAGCAGACTTAGAAAAATGGCACATTATTTCCAGAACCCATACAATTCACCAGTCTGGCCAGTCCGAATGGGGATGGCGCCTGACAATTGATTATCGGTGCCTAAATGCTAACACAGCTCTGCTAACGGCTGCAGTACCTAATACTGCAACTTTAACAGCCACGCTACAAGCAGCTGCACACCCATGGATGGCAGTGCTAGATGTGAAAGATATGTTCTTTATGGTCCCCTTGCAGGAGGGAGATAAAGAAAAATTTGCTTTTACTGGGGAAGGTATGCAATAAACCTTTAACAGACTCCCACAGGGGTATAGACATTCACCCACAATTGCTCATGCTGCACTTGCTGAACTGTTACAAACAGCCTCACTCCCTCAAGATGTGAAACTGTACCACTATATAGATGATATTCTGACTGAAGGAACTTTCCCTGAAAAAGTGGGGGAAGTGGCAGCAGCAGTGTGGCAAGCACTAGATAAAGCAGAAGTTGACATTCCCCTTGAAAAATGTCAGGGTCCAAGGAGAGAAGTAAAATTTTTAGGTACTTGGTGGATTGCAGAAAAATTGCAGATACCCCAGTCTAGTAAAGAATTGCAACAACTTATGGGTACGTTAGCATACTGGAGGAAACATGTACTTGGATTTTCTGTCATTGCTCACCCCCTGTACTCACTTTTATGAAAGGGAAACTCAATATCCCTTTGTATGATTCTTCCACACGGTGATTTATAGAGTGAACCTTGCCATCAAACTTTCTTAAGTCGCACTTTTACAACATCATATTAAAACCACTTTTGCTGACACCGTGGATGGTGATTCCTTATGTGTTCTAGGTTATCCATTTGCGACACATTCTGAGGGACATCAGCAGGCTGGAGGAATGGGTAGAGAGGAACCTCATGAAACTTCAACAAAGGGAAATGCCCAGGCAGGGAAAACACTGTCCACCAGGACATGCTGAGGGCCAACCGGCTAGAAATCAGCTTTTCAGAGAAGGACCCTGGTTTTCCGGTGGACAACAAGCTGAACAGGAGCCCTCCATGTGCCCCTGCAGCAAAGGCGGCCACCAGTATCCTGGGCTGAGATAGACTGATACATAGGTGGAGAGATAGATTTTTTTTTCTTTTCTTTCTTTGTCTTAATCTGAAATTTCCCCTCCTGCTTCTTGTCCTTCTTGTCCCTTGTCCCTTCTTTCCCTTCATGGTGCCCACCCAGATCATCACAACTACCCAGACCAAGGACAGTCACAACCTCCTGTCTAAGCTCAGCCTCACTGGGACCCTTTGGGACCATGCAGGCAGGCTGTGGTGTCCAGCTCCAAGCAGAGAGATGGAACTGCAGAAGGACCGTGGTCGTGATTGTGAGCTATTGCTGGGACAGAGCCATGGGACATGGGGGTCAGCAGAGAAGACCTCCAGCAGGTCCCCTTCACACCCAGGCAGGCAGTAATGCAGCTGGTGGTGCTCTTGAGAGAGGACAGTGGCACAGGAGGGGAGGCACGGCGAGCTGCAGCGCAGGGAACCAACACTCACCGTGTGCCTTGGGGCTCCTGACAGGTGGTGCCAGTGGCTGCAGCCTCCAAGACACCCCTGAGCCCATGAGCAGCAGCGAGTCCTGTCGCGGCTGTGGGGAGCTGCTCTGTCTTCAGAGGGGCTGCTGGCAGAGCTGGCGCTGGAAGTGTCCACCCCAGACCTCCCACCCTTGTTGTCTCCTGGGTTCCCAGAGTCATCGCAGTGACCGAGGCAACAGCCCTGCCTGGCTGTGGGTTGGCAGTCATTTTTATGTCCTAGCAGTGCAGGAGCTTCAAGGAGCATCATGTCTCCTGTTTGCATTCCCATCCTTGCACCAGCCCCACTGCCCCACGTGCAGCCGCACAGCCCAACTGTGCAGGCACCACACAGGGCAAGGTGCATTCAGGGTGGGGAAGCATTTCCCTGGTGTGGTCTGCACAACAGACCTCAATGCCCCATCTCCCTGTCCCCCTCCTGCTTTGGCAGCCCTCCCCAGCACCCAGCCCCTACCCAGGCTCGACTGTGTCCCACACAGAGGTTCACAGACAGCTCTGCTCTGGGGTCTGCCAGGCGCTGGGCATGTGTGAGCCTGGGAAGGGCTTGGTGGTTCCCCCATGTAGTTGGATTTCAAATATGAGCCCAAACCTGTCCAGGTCCAGACTGCCCTCTGTAAAGACACCATCGACCAGTTCACGTGCAGGACAGCCTTGGGTATGTACCATTCGCCAGCTTTGGAAGAAGAGCCCAGCTTTCAGGCAGTGGACCAGAGAAATCGGATTTTATTACAGAGATGATATGAGAGAGTCAGCTCTGACGAGATCATGCTAATCATGCTCACGATAATTAAAAAAAAAACAACACAAAGTACAGGCCTGGAACAAGACAGCCTGGGATTCATGTGTGGGGAGTGTTGGGAAGTTTCTCGCTATTGAAAAACAGCCATGAAATCACTTTCCTAACGGACTCCTTGAGCTCCTGGTTCCTCAGGCTGTAGATGAGGGGGTTCACTGCTGGAGGCACCACAGAGTACAGGACTGCCACCACTAGATTCAGGGATGGAGAGGAGATGGAGAGGGGCTTCAGGTAGGCAAACATGGCAGTGATGATAAACAGGGAGGCACGTGGAAAAGGCTTTGTGGCATCCCTGCTCAGAGGGGAGCATTAGCACAGCCCTGAAGATCTGCACATAGGAGAAAAGAATGAAAACAAAACACCCAAATGCAAAACAGACACAAAACACAAGAGGCCCCACTTCCCTGAGGTAGGCATCTGAGAAGCTCAGACTTCTAAACTTCTCCCTCTTTTTCTGAGGGTGGCCTCCACACTTCCCTTCTAGGCAAGGACACACTGGGCATCTTTCACCTGCCCACATAGAGCTGCTCGACACCATTTCCATAGCCTTAGCACCTCTCAGCCCCTGTGCTCTGCAGAGGGAAATGGGTGCGTGGCTGGAGAGAGGCACCTCTCCTCTGCTGGAGCTCTGGCTGCAGAGGGGGTGGCCGATGCCTTGTGCCCCACAGCCACGAGGGCAGAGACTTTGCTGGGTCAGAGAGGATGCAAGGGGGCTTGCTCAGAGGAAGGTGTCTGCGCTGGAAGGGGTGAGAGGGAGTTTTCCCAATTCTCCTTCCCCTGAAATTGCCATTTTTAGTTTGTTCTTCTTCCCTGCCCACCCCTCTGCTTCCCGGACCTTTTCCACCTGCTTCCCTGCCCCACATTGTTTTCCTCACAGCAAATTCTGAGAGACCCCATCCCAGCATTTGTGTGCTCGGTTCTGCCTCACACAAAACTCCTCGTGGGAGGGCACTGTCTAGGCACATCTCCCTGGTTGCAGGTGATAAAGAGCAGGTCAGACAAACCGTGATGTTGCCAGCAAAGGTGATGGTGGTGCTGCCTGTAGGCTGAGGGGTAGGTGAAGGCAGTTTATGAGGTTCCTAGCAGACCTTCTGATCATGCCATGTAACGGGTCAAGAATCCCAGCTGCTTCTCAAAAGTGGCAGCTCCTTTTCCCTGTACACCCCCACAGCATGAAATTGAAGACTAAGGGAAGCACCTTCCTTTCCAGGTAGCCCCTGCTTGCACCTTCCTCTTGAAACATCCCCTTGGAAATGCCCTGGGGGTGTTCTGGACCTGTGAGGAGCCTCTGAGCCACACAGCACCCTCTTGAGAGCAGAAGGACCCTGCTCTGCCCTGCCAGGGGTCACTCCTTCCACCCACAGCTTCTCCCCACAGCACCATGGGGAGATCCCCAGGCAGGCTGAGTGCTGACCCTGGCAGGCAGCAGAGTCCTTGTCATGGCACACAACCCCCTGGCGTGCAGGGACCCTGCTCGGAGCCCAGGACACCGCTGCATGCACACCCAGCTTGGCACCCCTGCAGCCATCCCTGGGAGGAGGGAGCCATCATGCCCTGTCCCTCTGATGGTGCAGCAGGCAGTCCCTGCTCTGGAGCACGTCCTCCTCCTCCACACCAGAAAAGCCAGGAGAGCCACCCCGACAGGTCCTGTCAGCTGTGGCATGTGCCAGATCTAGGAGACACTTCCAGGAGCTCATCGGCATTGCCCTGCAGCCTAACACTTACCATGTCAAAGGCTGTGAAGATTTCTCCCTTAGCGAGCTCTCACTTGTCCTCTCACCCCAGACTGCCTTTAACCTCTCACTCCTCTTGTCTGTCCTCAGTGCCTGCAGGCAGTGCCCTCAGCCCTGCTGCCCTTTGCAGAGGAGCTGCTCCTGCGCAGAGCTGTCTCTCTGCAGTGCTGCCCACTTGCCAGCAGCTCCCTCCATCCCAGGAGCCCGGCCCAGCTCAGCAGCAGAGGCCCAGCCCAAGGCAGCACTTTCTCTGCCCCTCTGGGCTCCCTCCAGGTGTCCCTGGGGCTCCAGAGGAACCTGCTGTGAAACAGGCTGAAGCAACCACTGATGTTCCATCCCTCGGCTGGGGAGAAACACTTCTTTCCAGAAGTGTAATTTCTCCTCTCAGAGTCAGTGTTACATCTAAATGTCACCTTTTTTGGTGTTATTATTACACAGGATACCCAGGCAGGGACAGGCAGGGATCTCCTTTACCCCTGCTGAGGGAAGGGATTCAGCTGAGTCAACTGAGGCATCTCATCCTGCATTTCTGCACCAAAGGTAATAGCAAAAGTGGTTTTCATATGATGTTGTAAAACTTTGACTTAACAAAGTTCGATGGCGAGGTTCACTCTTAATTACTGCATGGAAGAATCCTACAAAGGAAAACTGAGTTACACTCGAGTTAGACTGATTCACAGAGAGACCGGGGACACAAAAGGGTAAGGAGGACCCTCCTGTAGAGTCACGAGGTTCAGAGTGGACCCCCTTGCTTTCTAAACTCCTTCCTCAGAGAGGAGACTAGGTGCAGATGGGTCCAAACCTAGTCTCAGACTTGGTCAACAGTTTGTGTCTAAAGGATTGTACATGCCAAGTTTATGTAATGTTTGATTAGCATCAATTCAGCCTGCAATTAAAGTTACCAAGACAAAATCAAAGTTACCGTACTACAAGGTTATGCACGATATCAGTCACTTACCAAAGATCTGTCGTTGGTAAAAGTGGTTGAGTCCCCACCCCTGGAGGTATTTAAAAGACGGGTAGACGTGGTGCTCGAGGGCATGGTTTAGTGGTGGACTTGGCAGTGACAGGTTAATGGTTGGACTCGATGATCAGATTGAAACGAGAGGAGTTCACAGCCTGGCCATGGCTCAGGCCCTTCCCTCTTCCAGAGCCTGCCCCAAACCACGGGCAGTCTGGTCAAGGGGCTGAGCACACCCATCACGGACGGGCAGGATTTGCCTGGGCTGCAGGCCGCATCGATCCCCTTGCCAGGATCGGAGCAGCCCAGGCTTCACAGCCTGGTCCAGCCCCATTGCTCTCCTTGAGGTCTGCAGACTCTTGGTGACACCTCGGGGTCAGGGGTGGGTTGGAGCTGGACACCCAGCTCGAAGCTGGACCCCTAACTTGAAGGCACCCTTGAGTGGTTCATTCGGTTAATTCAGTCTTGGCTGGTTTAGCTCTCCGTTTCTGGTTGCATTTCAGAAAACTTGGCTGGGGTTTTCCTCTTGGAAGGAAAGTGTTTTGCATACAAATATGTAAATACCTTCCAATTCTTTTCCCCTTTGCTGGCTTTCCTCTCGGCAGCGCCTCCCCACATGGCATCCGTTCAGAAGACTGAAAGTCCTACCGCTCTTTGCAAAATTAAACCTGTGGACGTTATTTTTCATACATGTCAGCTACCAGCAAGCTTTTACTGGCGGCTTTTTTCTGTCACTAGGCTTTGCTCTGCTGATGTTCAGCTATCACTGAAAAGCTCATCACACCGGGTAGTTTACTGAAAACGTTTTATTGTAATCAAGAAGTGACATAACAAGGCTGCAATGTATTCTGCAAATCATTCTGCTGATATTTTATAACAGATACCAGCTGCTTCTGCCAGGCAATTAAAAGAAAATTCAACTGTGAAAATTTTCAGGACAGAAAACTCCAGCCAGACTAATTAACGGTGGTTAAAAATAAGAGGCCCCAGCAACGCCTTTCATGTTGCGTGGTCAAAACTCACAATTCTGTACAAAATGTTCGCTTTTTAAAGCTCCGATGTAAAAATCAAACAATCCAGCGGCAATTTTTTAAGCGCAACACAGGGTCTTTCATGTCATCATTTGCAATGCTTGAACTCGTTCACATTTCAACAAAGTTTAATACAGATGACTTGGGAATTAAGTCTTTTTTCATTATCTGTCATTCTATGTAGGGACAGATTTCACTTTTTGGTCATCTTGCTCCTTGTCTTTGCTCTTCTTCCATTTGTTCTTCTTGTGCTTGTGTTTGTGGCTCTTTTCCAATTCCATTTCATTTCCAATGTGTTTCTTCTGCTGCTTCTGTTTCTTCTGCTTCTTGTCCTTCTTCTTCTTTTTTTTCTTGTTCTTTTTCTTGCTGTCTTGCCTCTCTCCTGAGCTGGCACTGCTCCTGTGGCCTCCAGTCTGACTCTCAGAAGGGCTTTGGCTACGGCTGCGCCTAACACTGGGACTGCTTTGCCTTTGACTTCGCCTTGCTTCAGGCCGGTCACCTGCAGCAGGTGCTGCTGTATCCTCTTTCACCTTATCAACAGCCTTTTCCTTTGGGTCGTCATGAGTTTTCCCTGCCGCTTCCTCACCTTTTGCAGATACCTTACTCTCACTTTCATTGCAGTCTGGTACAAATGCAGCCTCATCAGTGTCTCGCGTTCGATCAGAAGAGAGCGGCGAGGAGCTGCTTACCTGAGGCTTAGGCTGGGCAACACTTTTATTGTTTTGTCCAGTCACGTTCTCTTTCTCATGTTTTACATCTGGCGATTCCTCTCTCCAAGGTGCCTTATTACCACCTGGCTCTTTCTCTTCATTGCTCTTTACTTCTGGTACGTGCTTCTCTTTCTCTTCTCCTGCGTTTATATCTAGAGGTTTGGGTTCCTCCAATGTGCGCTTGGAATCGTGAGCAGCTTTGTGATCAGACTGCTGCCGCTCAGGCGGAGGGCTGCAGCTGCTCCTGTTGGCGTCTCCAGTGCACTTTTCGGACAGCTCTGCTCGTTCGTCTCTCGGCTTACTCTCCTGGACTGACGTAGATTCTCTGTTTTGAGAAGGGGACTCTCTTCCCCTTGCTAATTCACTCTTTTCATCTCTACGCTTGGAACTAGAATAATCTCTGTTGCCATCACGGTCAGAATTTTTGTCTTGCTTAGGAGTAAAGTCTTTAGCAGCGGATCCATGGCCAGTATCAGGCTTCTCTGAAAATCTGCGGTCTTTGGAAGATTGGGAAATACTTTTTCCATCTCCTTGCTCGGTTGCATGTTCTGAGGGGTCTTCTTCTTGCTGAACACTGCTCTTTCTCTTCTCAGAGGTGTCTTTGTCTGACAAAGAATGATCCCGGTCTTTGGTTTTTCCTTTTTCATTTGACATCGAACTTTTTGAACTTTTTGCGTCATGCTGGGAGCTTTCATAACTCACCTCTTTTGTAGTTTTCTGTCTTTCCTTCAAAGGCTCCGTCTCTTTTTCACTCTGTTTTACAGGGTTTGGTGGCTTAGCACTCGCATTTTGTATAACATTAGCAGGTTTTCCTACGGTTGCGGGCACCTGGGTAGATTGAATGTCTTCCTCTTCAGACTCAAAGTCATCCTTCTCCCACTTTGACTGAGGGACCTGGATCATAATAACCATGTCTTTCTCAGGGGCTGTGATATCATTATTATACTCCTCCATGGTCTTAATGACAGTTTGTTTTGTGTCTGGCTTTTCTTCAGTCTTTCTAATGGGGCTTCCTCCAGTAGAACTAGTGCTAAGAGGAAAAAAGCTGACATTAATCGTGGGTGAGATATACGCACCGCCATCTTTCGTAACAGTTTAGAAAACGGCTTGTGTTTCCATTCTAAATCTTGCGTATTTTTTCAAAAGATGTTCAATTAAGGGAACAGACGAGAGAAAGGATGAGTCCACTAGCTAAGACTATGAGCAATCAATTAATTTAGTACCTTCCTACTCTACATTTAATTAACAAAGACACGAGATTATCAGATTGGGGACTGTCTGACCTGGTAATTCCTTCATGTCCTGCTTCTACCAATGGTAGATAAATTAGCTATACATTCTTGTTTCGACATCTAAGCAAGCAATTAGGGAGAGGTATACACAACCACAGTTTTATTCTCATGTCCCAGTGTTCTTCTTCAGAAAAAATGTACGTTTTAAAAACTGTTTAGAATATCAAGACACTATCTTAAGTCTCCAGTGACGTCTTAAATGGTTTGAGTTTGCGCTGTCCGGCTTCTTTAGATGCTGAAATGTACGTAATAACAGCTTCACACTAGATTCACTCTTTCAAAGAAGTTGGCACTGAGCTGGAAGCAGTGTAGCTGTGTCAACATGGCACTGTGCTCAAAGCTCAAATCAGTACAAGATATTGGCAACCAAGCTGCTATTTCTGCAAGGTATCGTTTCATCTCATACTGACAAAAGTAGATCATTACAGCACCTTGCAATTTTTCAAAGGCAACATATTGCATGGTAGAGACATGTCTGTTATCCTTGCCTTTAGCAGTAAGCTGGATCTGAAGGAAAACCTCGAGGGGACTCCTCAGAGAGTCAACATATAATGAATAAGAAGGGGGGAAAAAAGTCCCAGAAGTAAGGGTGAAAGACGTCATCAATGAATTAACCTTATGAGCTGTCTGGGCAGTACAGACTGCTTGTTTTCTTTCACAAAATTTGATTCTGACCCAAGTACAGCTTAGCAGGAAAGATCACAGATTATTCACTCATTTAGCACAGATTTAGCTGTTCCTTTCATTAGTCACCATAAAGACTTTTACATTTGTTTGCAGGGGGGAGGGAGGAAAGAAAGAATAGGAAAAGAAAAGATGAGGTACCTGGTGCAATGTACCAGAGTTGCACTAGATCCATCAGCTGCCGTTCCTTTGCTTCTTACTTTTCCCTTTGCTTTTTCTTGCTTAACTTTGCTGCTGTTCGGCTCAGCTTTCTCACCAGGTTCTTCTGCAGGTAGCACATTTTCTCCACTCACAACCTTTTTGCCAGTTTCTTGGTTAAGTTTAATCTTTTTGGCGGGGTTGTTAAGAAAAGCAGGTTTATCCTCTTCTGGAGTTTGCTCTCCTTTTTCACCATCAGGCTCAGTCTTCCCCTTTGGTGGTCTTTTCGAGTCAGCAGCTTCTGGTTTAGAGGCCTTTAGGGAAGTCGCTTCATGTTCTTCAGCAACCTTTTCATCTACTTTTCGTTTTCTTTGTTCAGGTTTTGCATCAGAGGGGTTGCTTTTTTCAGCAGGTGTTTTTGACTTGCCCTCTTTGTTGGAGGGCTTCTCCGACTTGGTTTCTTTTCGATGGTCTTTCTTTGCCGTTTCCTCGTTGGCTGCTCTGGTTTCTGGGTGATCTTTTGTAACTTTGGGGTGAGCTTTCCGTGGGGAACCAAGAGCCTTCTCAGCCTTTTGAGAGGAAGAGGTTTTAACACTGTCTGTCTTTGGCAACTCTTCCTTCACTTTTTTCACAGCAGGTTCCATTCGAGGAGATTCTTCACGATCGCTGTCCACCTCCTCTTGGGAAGCTTTAGCTGGTTTTATTATGCTGTCGTTCTTAGGCAGAACAGCCACTTCTGCTTTCCGCTTTGTCTTGTCAATTTTTGCTTTTGGCTTCTCCTTCTCTTTTTTCACCTTTGCAGATACTGGTTTGAAAGCAAGAGAATCTGCTTCCATAGGCTCATCTCTCACAGGGGTGGCATCGTCTCTTCTTGGGAGCATGAACAGAGAGTCCATTTTAACATCTGCTGCTGGAACTGGCTCTTTGGCTTTCCTCGCACATTCTAACAACTCAGCTTTGGGAAAGCCTTCATTCTCATCCCCTTTTCTTCTCTTCTGGGGGTTTTTATCTTTATTTCCTTTGCCATCTCCCAGTGGATGTTCCACCTCCTTCTCTTTGGATTTTGTAGCATCTCGGATGTCATGGCTCTCTCTTCCAGAAGGTTTTTCAGGGTAATTTCCAGCTGTATTACGATTTCTGTGGCTCTGCCCACCAGGATAATCCTCCCTACGTCCCCAAGCCTGTGGCAAATTCTCTCGTCTGGTCCCAGGCGGACCAAACCTATCTGGAGAAAAGTTGCCCCTGTTTACTGGAGGCGGAGGTTGAGGGCCAACAGCAAAGCTCTTGTGAAACTTTTTGTACCATTCTCTAGAGTTCCTTTCCCATTCTCTGTATCTTTCCTTTTCAAATGGATCTCTCAAGTCAACAGATCTGCCATAGCACGCTTTCATATCATGTGGAGGAACTTCTCTGTATCTGTTAAAATACTCCCTTCCTCCTTCCCCTCGAGGTACGGTCCGTGTAGTGGGAGAGTGGCCTCTAAACACTGGAGACCTTGATCGTGAACGGTATCTTCTTAGCCTTGAATGGTGATAACCCCGTGACCTTGACCTAGAACGATATTTATGACTCTTCCCTTTGCCTCTTCTTGAATACCGTGGGGATCGTGAGCAGGAACGAGAATGGGAACGACTAAAGGATCGAGAGTAGGAGCGAGAGCGGGAAGAACCTGATCTTGACTTGGAGTAGGTGTATGAACTTCTCGAGTAAGATGAAGCACTATAGGGAGACTTGGACCTTAAAAAAAACACAAAACACAAAAAAAGTGAAGTTAACTCAAAACAGTCGCTCTCCCCAGTTTTTTTCCTCCCACATTTGGTTTGGGTTTCTTTTCCTCTCCACAGGCTAATGCCAAAGCTTCTTTCAGCTGCTGACATACTGCTACTGCAAACTGAAGAACTTGATCGTATGTAAAAGTTTCTGCTTAGGAGACAGAACAGCTGCTGCATTGTTAGTGTACCAACATACAGGAAGGGGAAGCGTATTTCCACCCACTTCTATGACATTAACTACCATAGCTATTGATTGATCTAAGGCGGGGTATACTGGCCTCTACTGGTACATGAACGCACACATTTTTCACTACTCAACAACTACCTGCAGTGCAAATCATTTTTGTTGCAGTAAGATGCAAAAAGTGCAAGTCTTAATGGCTAGAGTGCAGTATCAAACACCAAGAAAACACGATTTAGCCTGAAGACGGCAAAGCTCCATTTTAAAATGCCAGCTGAGTCTCTTCATCTTCACTACTGGTTTGGCAATTTGTACAGGATGCAAAAGACTTGTACTGCAATCTTACACCCAGGACTATTTACTCCTGTCGCTGCTGATCCCTTGACTCATCCAATCCATCTGACGATGGAGAGGTGGAGGCGAACTCCTCCTGATTCTTCTAGACAACCCGCTTCTCCATTACGGACGTGTAAAGCAGTTACCTGGAAAACAAACGCCTACGCTCCTTTTGAATCTTTTTATATTCCATCGGTTCTTTACCAAAATCCTTTGTAAACTCATCACATTTGGACTTTTTCTTCTCCCTGTTAAAAGAAGTTTGACCTTTCTTACAAGGATAGTTTGACCTTTCTTACAAAAAGACATCAAGAAACAAACCCTGGCCGATAGGAGAAAATGTCTACGGCACGCAAATGCAAAAGGTGAACATCCTAGTTAAGCAAAGCCAGTTTAGAATTCCTAGAAGTTTCAGGGAAAGCTTTAGAATGACATTTGTCTGGGTTTACTTTTGCATGGTTTCACCTGCAATGAAAAAGAATATTGCAAAAACCACTAGGTCATCTTTGCTTATGTCAGACGCACTTTAGTGTAACTGCAGTCCGATATACTATCGCAAGAGATACAAAAATGAAAACCAACGCAACTTCATTGAGCCAAATACTTACTCCTCTTTAGGTCTCTGTTGTTCTCTGTAAAACTCCTCCCTAGGTAAAGGAGGTGCTTGTGTCGTTGGGATGGTATTTGAAGGAGCCGTTGGTCCTGCTGTTGGTACCCAAGCTGGCGACCTGTTGGCAGGAGCTGGGGGATATCCTGGAGGGGGGGCAGTGCACCCAGCAGCTGGAGGCTGACCAGGGGGAAACTGAGGAGGCAACTGGGGCGGTGGTACCCGCGGTGGGAGAGGAAGGGCATGGGGTGGTGGAGGATGCAAGGGAGGTGGAGGCACAGGCACAAAGATGGCTATTGATGGTGGCAGTGCTGGGGCCTGAGTCCTTTGGGTACGTTCACTAGGCGGGCGTCCTCGATTTGAACTTCTAAAGAAACCCAAAAACATGTGTCACTGTTTGTTACACTCTGCCCCAATTTTAAAGAGGAAGGCGAAGGAAGCGGGAGCACGGTGGCGAGCACTTCTTGTTCTCAACTTAAGCATTTCTCTCCCTGCTGTCTGTTCATTAGAGACTGCCCTCATTTCTTGATCCTCAGACTCGCCTTCCACATCCCCAGCCCCAGCGGTTCCCTCAGTCTTCTCTCCTTATACTCAGCTTTGCGCCTGTGGATGGAGGCTGCCCGTGCTTGAAAGACACTCCCATCTCCCCTGTGCCAAGTGCCCACCGCTCCTCTGCCACTCCTTGATATGGTCAATACTTCACACTTCTGATCTTCAAAGCACTGCACAAATACTAACTCATCTTCTCTCAAACTTCTTTTAACTTCTTCCACATAAGCCTCCTATGTTGTTGCCTCATGAGGATGTGTTTGGCCTGGTTTTGTCCCCAAATTGTTATTTTCGGGCTTACTGAATTTGAGATTTTAGACAATCTGTGGGATGGATCCTGGGGTTTGTTTTTATTTATCTTTAGCATAGTATGAACACAATGCCCCCTTACAATCTATCTATAACAAATACGTACCAAAAGGAAGGACTAACTTGACACTGCAATAATAGAGAAAACAGACTCCTCTCTCTCTCTCCAACTGAGAGAAAGCAGCTTGGCTATTTCAGAGGACTGAATTGAAGACATTCAAAATTTTTATAAAATAACACAACACAGTGTTGACTATCCAATGCTTTGCTCAATCAGTATCAACTAAGTTGGTAAAAAAGAATGTTGGAGGCTGATTTCTATGGGGAAATCAATTTCTCCAGCCCTATTCAGCCAGTGATCAGAAGGGTGGCTTTCCACCTCACCCTTTAATGATATTTCATTTTTGTATGTAATTATGCTTTCTTCAAACAGTGTTCATTTTTCAGAGTCCTCTTCTCAATCATGTGCTGCAGTTTTCTTTTAAATACTCTTACTGCAAGCATAGATCCCCTTCGTTAAAGCCAATTCAAACGAAGCCATTTAAAAACGAATTACCACTTGTATTCTCCACAACTATCTGTGCACACTTATTTCATTCTAAATCAGCTTTAAGTTATTACATTATTATTTACTGTATAAGCTACGTGTTATGGTCTCGTTTAACAGGTTACAAGTAGGAATATATTGAATTTCTGTAGCATACTTACAGCTCCCAGCCTGGTCTGCCAGCTGCTGAGCGAACTGCGCTGGCTCTCCTGGGATGGCCTTTTGGCGTGGAGAGAGGAAAAAGAAAAAAATCCCATTCAGTTGATCTGAAGATAAGTTTTGAAAAGAACTTCTCAAGTTATAGTTGCTTACCAGTTGTGTGTATTGAGTGTCCTTGGGGGCCCAGAAGACTTGGTAACGCTGGTTGTCTTACTACAGGAACCCGACAGCCCTTGTGAATAAATGCAAACAGTTGGAAAAGAAGCTCTGCTAAAATACAAGCAGCACTGCATATGTTGAAATAAAATTTACCTTCTCTTCCACCAAACTGCCGATTGACTGAAAGGAAGATTTAGAAAGCCCAGCAGCACTCACCAGCGCAGCAGGAGGCAGAA
Source organism: Platalea leucorodia (assembly GCF_965183815.1). Lineage (NCBI taxonomy): Eukaryota > Metazoa > Chordata > Aves > Pelecaniformes > Threskiornithidae > Platalea > Platalea leucorodia. The sequence goes on from NW_028121412.1 coordinate 130,305, forward strand.
CAGTACCGGCATCACTACAAAAAAACCCAAATTTTTATTATTCAAACAGTGTTTTGAAGTGCTACTTGAAATACAAAGTCCCAAGTGAGAAAAGGCTGACTATAGTAAATGGGGAAAAAAATGAAAAAATAATCTTCTCCAGATGTACAAATGGGAAGTTGGCCGATTCCAAATGAAGCACTGACGAGAAGTCTGTTTGGACTAGTTGCATTTAAGGAGAAATAGAACAGAATAGACTAGACTATTTCAGTTGGAAGGGACCCACAACGATCATCTGCTCTGACTGCCTGACCAATTCAGGGCTGACCAAGTTAAAGCATGGTACTAAGGGCATTGTCCAAATCCCTCTCCAACACTGACAGGCTTGGGGCATCGACCACCTCTCCAGGAAGCCCGTTCCAGGGTTTGAACAACCTCTCGGTAAAGAAATGCTTCCTCATGTCCAGTCTAAGCCTCCCCTGGTGCAGCTTGGAACCATTCCCACGTGTCCTATCACTGCATCCCACCGAGAAGAGATCAGCACCTCCCTCTCCACGTCCCCTCCGCAGGAAGCTGCAGAGAGCAATGAGGTGGCCCCTCTGCCTCCTCTTCTCCAAACTGGACAAAGGCAGAGTCCTCAGCCGCTCCTCAGAGGACATTCCTCCCAGCCCTTTCACCAGCTCTGTTGCCCTCCTCTGGACGCACTCAAGGACCTTCACCTCCTTCTTCAATTGTGGGGCCCAGAACTGCACACCGTGTTCAAGGGGAGGCCGCAGCAACGCTGAATACAGCAGGATAATGACCTCTTTTCACTGGCTGCTTCCCCTGCCTTTGATGCATCCCAGGATGCAGTTTGCCCTCTTGGCTGCCAGGGCTCACCGGAAAAATATTTTAGTAAGCTGGCTGCACATAAAAGGATTGGAGTACGTATAGCCCAGACACTGACTCTCAGTTGTGGAAGATGCAAGAACTGAAATTCTCTTGGGAAACGTTTATGTGCTGGCTCAGTGGCTGCCTTAGAGGTTCTTTTGACTTGTGACCTTTGTAGTCAACGGTACAGCTGCGCCTGACAGTCTTCTGGACAGAGTGGCTCTTTGCATTCCAGGCATAAAATCGAAAGGACAGAAGCCCTCAACAACAGTACAGATTTTCCATGTATTTTCATACCGCTTCACTGGGTTGCCAACTAGGACTTTGTTGGTAAATGTTTGTAAAGACTTCAAATTTACAGTGTTTCAATGTTTATTATCCAAATCTGCGTGCGGCGCTGACTACACGGCATTACTGAGAATGACTCTGACTTATAATACTGATGATAGAAATACTGTAGAAAAAAGTGATGTGAAACACCTGGTCAGTTTTACCTCTCATTGGGCTTTTTCACTTTTCAGGAAACGATTATTTCCTCAGTACTAAAGAGAAATGAATGCACTCCAGAAGCTCTGACATAACCAAATGCTTACTTTAGGAATTGCTAGCCGCTTAAACTCAAAGGGCTCCTGGGGGAAAAAAGTTCCTCTTTCAGGGTCAACGCGTACTGAATGACTTGTAAGAGAAGCAAACCAAAATACTTTGGAGAAAATTCTTGCATGAGGCACGCTTCCAAATTATTAAAGTGTCCTCATTCAAAGTAAAACCCAAACCCAGAACGGCCACAGTTCTCTGGAACTGTCACTAATGCTATAGAAATCGCTAGCTGAGAAGCTCAGGAGAAACAATCTAACTTCTTTTATATTCGTGTTGATCTACAGATTTCCTTACCAAAAAGGTCCACCTGGCTTTTCAGCAGGGGCCAACGATGACAGAGCAGCAACAGAAGAAGAAGCCAGACAAGCCAGTGGACTCATGAGTGGATCCCGCTGGCTGGAAATTGTTGGCCAGAGCAGAGGCTGCAGGTTGCGGGCTGTTGTTTGCCTCAGGAGTGGTGGTGGAGGTGGTGGCGGTGGCGGCTGCTGCTGCTGTTGCTGCTGAACCTGCTTATGGAGCCCTTTTGCGTAGCCAGTCCCATTTCTGAAGTTGTTCACAGCCTAGAGGCAGGAAAGCATTTACAAAAAGTTAATACGAAACTTCAGTAGACAGACGAAGAAAAGCCTGCACGGAGTAAAACTCCTTGTGTATCCTGTAAATGCTATCAGTCCTAAAATGAATCAACATACAGATGTATGGATACATCACACTGAACACTGATATTCATGACTTGCAACTCAGAGTAGCTGTATTTAAAGTACTCCAGCGTTAGCACTGAGTTTGAAAGTGAGACAAGCCTGTTAAACAAAAGGGTGACCTGAATTTGCCAGATTGTCTCTAAAGAGTTGTAAGCTTCTGTAACAACAGATAACGTATTTGAAAAGTAAATTGAGCCTTACTCCATTTAGCCTTGCTTAAGGAGAGGTAAATGAATATCTTCTTCCCTTTCAGCTTTTGAAAAATAGACTTTTCCTTGCCAACAGTTTACGTGAAAGTCATCGTGTTACCTGGCGTAGGGACTTGTTGGCGACTAAAGCGTCAGGAGAAACGTCTGTTTGATGACATGTGGGGCATCTGTGTTCCTCAGAGTCCAGTAACGCTGTTCTAATACCTGTGAATCATCAGAATCATCAAAACAGCTTTTAGCCAAACTAAGGAGTATTTTTGGGGTCTAATCAATTCTAAACACAAGTGTGTGGTTAATGGGTGAATATGGTCTTGAATTGAGAGCACGGAGCGATCAATGTTCAACAGTGTAAAAAATTTCCAGTCTGCAGCAAATAACTATACGGTTTGATATTGCACTCATGCAACACCTGAAGATGTAGAGGAGGCTGTGCCTTGATGTTCCGACTGATCTTCTTTCCGCTGGCTAGTACAGTGAGAAGTCACTAACCTCAAGGTTAATGAAGAAAACACATTTCAACACATTAGGAGGTTTGAGTTCTGAAGGTTTTAACCAACCCTCCGGTGGAGAAGAAGGCGGATTAAATGCCTGACTATCCGTTTGTTGCAGACCACACCAAATCACCAGAGCTGGCTATATAATTTTGTATGAGAGAAAGGGCTGTGGACAAATAAATGCAGTCACTATCTAATTCTGGAATCTCCTGCACAATTACGCACTCTTCTCATACTCGTCCTTCCGTATTGTGCTGGTCTGGGCGGGGACAGAGTTAATTTTCTTCATAGTAGCTAGTGGGGGGCTATGGTTTGGATTTGTGCTGGAAACAGGGTTGGTAACACGGGGATGGTTTCCTTATGGCTGAGCAGTGCTTACACAGAGTCAAGGCCTTTTCTGCTTCTCACACCGCCCCACCAGCAAGGAGGCCGGGGGGGCAGAAGAAGTGTGAAGGAGACACAGCCGGGACAGCTGACCCCAGCTGAGCCAAGGGCTATCCCACACCGTATGGCGTCATGCGCAGCATATAGAGCTGGGGGAAGAAGAAGGAAGGGGGGGATGTTGGGAGTGATGGCGTTTGTCTTCCCAGGTAACGGTTACGCGTGATGGAGCCCTGCTGTCCTGGGGATGGCTGAACTCCTCCCTGCCCATGGGAAGGACGGAATGAATTCCTTGTGTTGCTTTGCTTGTGCGCGCGGCTTTTGCTTCACCTGTTAAACTGTCTTTATCTCAACCCACCAGCTTTCTCGCTTTTACCCTTCCGATTCTCTCCCCATCCCACTGCGGGGGAGCGAGCGAGCGGCTGGGTGGTGCTTAGTTGCCGGCTGGAGTTAAACCACGACACGCGTGTAAAGAGATTTAACGAGATACATAAAAAGGGGAAAAAGCTTTCTGCCTTTTTTTTTTCCTTTCTACAAGGAGAGTCCTTTCCTAGTCAGGCTATACTTCAGTCTTAAATCGAACTGGTGACAAAGTAATGCCATTATCTCCTATGTCTGCTTTCAGAAGATCAGTTTGATGTTTGGGATTAACAAACCTGGGAGTAACACTTACATTCGTCACAGTAACTGTTTCTACAGCAGGGAATAACCACGGCATCAGTCACTGTATCTTTACAAAGGAGACACAGCAGCTCCTCTGGAACGGGATCATGGGAGGAGGAGGGGGAGGACGGCTCCTCGGGTAAAAAGGGTGGCTTTTCCTTCTTGCCTCTGGCATAAGCTTCCCTGGAGGGGGGGGAGGGGAGGAAAAAGAAAAAAGTGAAAGACGAGGAAAGGAAAACTTTTCCAAGCGTAGGATTTTATCAAAGGAAGACAAGAGATGGAATTCTCCTCGCTCCACACTAGCCTTCGAAGACGCAGGCATCTCGTTTAAACTGCTTTTCTATAGCCACAAGACCAGAAGAGGGAGGGGGGAACAATTTTCCTTCTGCAGAACTCTCCCATTCATTGGATCAACTAAGAAATTGGCTCCAACTACAACAATAATGTTTTGACAGCTAGAAATTGGGTGCAAGGAATCCCACCTCTCCTTTGCCAGGGGGTAAAGGTAAATTGCAGGCTCAGGATGAAGTGAGTCTCCGAGTAATTCCATTTTATAAATAAGGGCAGTCTATGTTCCAGCTTCTACAAAAGGAGATCCACGACAGAAAAGCAGAAGTGCTACCAAGTGCATTTCGTAACAGCCCCTCTTGTCAGCCCACTGCTGGATTTTCTGAGTTTAGAGCAACAGGGAAACTTCAGCCTGTTTCACACGTGAGCTTGGATAAAAGTCAGAGGGGGAGGAAATCTCAGTCCAACGGCGATGGGTTACATTTTGCAAGAAGCCTTTGAAACATAAACCAGCAGCAAAACGAGCTTTCAGAGAGAACAACTCCCACTGTCAACACTACTGAAATATTTTGCAGAAATACAGATTCTTAGCACAGCACTAGTTTAACCAGCTTCCAGGGCCATGAGCAGTAGGGCCACCCTATTTTAATCTTAGAAAGTATCACAGATTTTAAGGTTCAGATACAACGACAATGCTTCCTCCCCTGCAATTACAGAGGCTGGCCGATTTGGTCGCCTGGCCACTCAGACATTTACGCACAGTTTCTCTCATTCGCTTTTGGGTCGGTCCAATGAATTCCCTACTTACGCATTAATAGCTGGTATGGCATACTTCCCAGTGTTGGTTAGCATAGCACCCTTTGTATTGGGATCTTTCACCTCTATCAGGAAACTCCGTGGAATTCCCGTGCTCCTTTTAATTCTGGGAACAGACTCAACATTTTTGCCCTGTTAAGAGAAGAAAGGCAAACATAGCTCATCTTAAGACCCACACTTAAAATGACATGCCCATGATTATTCTAAGCAGCAAAAGCCTTTAATCCTCTCCTTTTCCTTAACAGAAGGGTTGCTTGACTAAAATACTTATTTTCCTAAATGAATATAGCCAGGGTGTTCCAAGGCTTGAGCAGTGTTTTGAACGCCGTCGACACTCTTGGGCTTAACTTCAGGTTCCTTAAGGGTGAAATATCCCTTAGCCTGCCCTCCGCTCAGAAAAGACACCAACCCGCTCCTCCTCCAAAGCGCAATTCCCAGGGCAAGCTCAGTTCAGTGCTCTGAACCAGGCACTGAGGAACTGTATATGAAGGTTCAGTTCATACCTCACGCATATACAACGGTAAATGGCATGCATACTCACCCAGAGGCTTGTGTCATTAAAACAGGCAAATATTCAGCGGGTGGGGTCAACAGAAAGGAGCTTGGGTTTATACGAAATACTAAAAACTGTGAACTGTTGTTAAAAAGAGTTAAAACCAGAAACATTTCCAATGATATTGGAATATCTAAAAATATGCATGAAAGTTCACAGAGAAAGATCTATGGACATATTGAATGTCTATGACCTGGAAAAAATAAAAGTTTACATTTACAACTCCAGGTTTCCCTTGAATTTTGAAGGGCTTCACCCCCAGAGAAACAATTCCAAAGATGAGCAGTCATGTAGTTGTTAGGTAACTGCCAAGGTAAAAAAATGAACCCCCAAGTAACACCAGAAGTCCCCCTCAATCTTACCCCATTTGTTGGGCAGTTCTTTATATAGTGGCCAGGCTGTCCACAACGGAAGCAGGTATATGATGGTGGAAGCAGACCCAAGGGTTTCTTCATGTAACTAAAAGGTTTTTGGGAAAAAGAAAAAGCTATGCATGCGTCTCTCTTGTTAAAACAAACATCTCTACGATTTTTCCATCATCTTCAAAGAACAGATTGGACGTTATCAACACTTACTTGATTGGATGATACTCATGGCAGGACTGTGTCATCATAGCCTTGATTTTATCTTCTTCAGAAGCATTGGCCTCAGCCAGATTGGCAGTCTGTTCAACAGGCAATACACACATTAGAAACACATTTCAGCCCACACGGCCAAAGACACCACCACTCCCCCGATCCTGCAAAGAGCAGCACAACGCGGGCTGAGGTTGCATGAAAACAGCCGCTGACAGAAAACAGAGCCGTGCTGAAGATGCGCTGGGGAGTCCTTAGGCCACTGCAGGGGGTTTATGGGCCTGGGAACCTACTTGAAAAGAGCCTTCTTGGGCACTCCAAACCTTGGGCTCTCTTTGTACCTCACACAAAGACTCCTGTAACCAATCCAATGTGCTTCCAAGTGGACTGAAGCTCTGTGTAGGAAAAATTATACTATCCAGCACTTTTAAACGGATTTTTAAGCCCCAGACTATTTGAAGCAGAAGATAGCCCCTGGACATTTAATTGAAAAAGATGCAGGCAAGTACCATTATTTACATTTCGCAGCAGTAAAAGGACACACAAGAGTCGGGGAAGTGGGTCTTGCTGGCTGAAATTCAGCTTCAGACACAGAAGCATTAAAAGGAATCAAGCTTTTTATAATCCCTCAGCAAGACAAAAGATTCTTGTCAGTGGACCACGATGTGCTGTAGGCAGTCCCAGCTGCACGTTCCCCCCCGCTACCCTCTTCATATTCAGCGATTTAACTGCAGCAAGCAAAACCTGCCGGTTTTTCCAGTTTACTGTGTCCTTTTAACATACAAATCGTAATAGAAACCTTATCCAGAATTACTGAAGGTAGCTGATTTTTCTTTTAAGTCGTGTTTGTTCCAATGTTTTTATTACACACCAGCCCAGATACAAGCAGGGCCTGAGGGAGTGACTGTAAATGATCTGGACCTTCAGGCACTGATCATGCAGGTCAACCACTCCTGCTTTTGTTTTTAGATGCATTCACTCCCAAAAGCAACCAACCAGGTTCAACATTCTCTGAAATGGTTGTTTCATATACACAGTTTTTTCTCCACAGTCACATAATGCAGATCGACATCTATGAAATCATTAATGTTTATAGAAAACTTTACAGATACTTGACTCGTTTGTTTGAACCCAAACGGTTTACAAAACACACCCAAAACCCACAAAACCTTACTAGGAATAGACCAAAATTCAAACATAGCGTTTCATACATAGGAATAATAAAACAGAAACCTGCTAACACATTGCCTCCATGCTAAGCCAGTCTGCACTGAAGAGGTCAGAGCAAGTAACAGTTTTGAGCTGCTTTATGCTATGTTCCTGTATTTTTCTGAAATACTTAAATTTTCTCAAAAGCTTCAATGTGTGCCCTACTTGGACAGGTTTTCACATTTCAGAGTAAAACTTCACAGGAGTTTACAGAACCAAGGACACGTTCAGAGACAGCACCAATGGAGACCAATTTCTTTTGGTGGCTGCCTTCCAAACAAATTTATGTTTCCTTCCCCCCAGTGTACACAATTTAATTTCTGCAGGAAGAGAGGGAAGAAGTTACCCGTGGGGAGAGATTTCTCTTTCTCGGCAATGAACTCCAGCCTTTATTTTCAGAAGAAAGAACCAGCTCCTCTGCATTAAGCCCTGCCTTCTCTAATCTTTGTAACTTTGCAGACTAGGAATTCAGTTGGCTAGCACTACGCCTGTCACAAAGGGCCATCACTAGTGCTTTCCCCGACAAAGTGACACCTGGCTGAGCAAAACCAGCAAGCAGCTCCATAGCAAAACAGGGCATTACAACCGTTTCAGAAGGGCACATCTGCTAAAATGCCACACATGCGCATCGGCATGTTCCTCTCGACAGTTAGGTACACTGACACAATTTACACAGTCTGCATTCAAACAAATTAGATCGTGGTGTCCACTGTAGATACGCTACAATTGATGAAATTGTGCAGCATCCGCAGAATGCATCTAGAACTATAAGGACTAGAAATTCAAAAATAGCCATGCAATTGTCCGTGTTCCAGAAGCGCTTCTATTTTGGCTGTTGCAAACCCCCTTGAAATGGCCATAACTTACAGCCAATTAAATTCTTCTGTAAAAAGTGTGTTAGTTTCCAACGCAAAATTAACAAAACATAGGAAAAACGGTAAACGGCTTCCGAAGTGCTGCTGCTTTGTGTCTTGCAGATGAGTAATACTGCAACATTATGTTGAGGCTGAGTTCCCATACTGGTAACTCCTCTTTACAGGATAGTACCAAAATATACACACGTTTTAAAGTTAAAATAAAAACTTTAAATTGCTAAGAATTAAATTAAAGTTGTGTTCACATTACAACAGTCATCCAGCTACAGATCACGGTATAGGAGTTAAAAATATGAAGCTAACACAGTTTTTTTAAAGTATTTGACAAGAATACGTACATACCTTAGCAAGCTGGCCCAGAGAAATAGATGCAGAAGAGTCATCAATCTGTTCACAAAAAATGAAACACAGATTCAAGTTCTACAATCAAAACACAGCAATAGTTAACCTCTGCTGTAGCCTGAGAGCCTGCGCTATGTCCTCTGAGTGTCACTCAAAGAGGCATTTCTAACCTAGTGCAATCTGTATCTGCTCAAAACAAAGTCCAAGCCTATGACAGCTTAAGAGTGCCTATGTGGTTCATGAGAAGAAACTAAAAGAACTAAACCCGCTTGCGATCAACTCACTGCTCCAGAATATCGCAGAGAAGGACCCCTGTCCAATGTTCACAACTGCTTAAAAGCTGAAAGGGTAAGGAAGCTGTCAATTTTCAGCTCAAAAGGACTTAAAAAAATACTTGACTTTGTTTGAGAAGGAAGCATCACGACAGGAGACTTCTTTTCAGTGTAGTTTGTAAATTAAGCAGTTAACGTCTCATCATTTAGAAATGCACACGGTTTGGGTTTATGAACGCAGTACAGTTGCCCGTCAAAATAAAGCACAGGCGTATATGCCCTGAAACATGAACTCTGCCCCTCCTGTCCACCAGTTTAAGAATATTCACCGTCCCCCACCAAACCCAAATAAGAACACCAATCCATCACCAACACATCAGCCATACAAGTAACCACCACTTTGTCTAGACAAAAATCAACTGCTCAAATTATTGAAATAAAGGTGACCGAGAGTTTGGCCAAACTAAAAATTCAGCCAGGAAGGACCACAGTTGTGCCTGACGGTGCTAAAACAACGGCCATGACTCTCTGCATTTCTGCAGCCTCGAAGGACAAACACCAACTAGAGATCCTTGCTGTTACTGAAATAGTAATCGAAGTCAAAAAGGATCCACTTTCCTGCTTTGGGCGTAGTAACATTAGGGCAAGAGCGCAAATGTGGAAGTGGAGAATGATAGCTAACACAAGACAAGACAACGAAGAAATATTCAAAGTGTAAGCTTTTGTGCATGCTTTTTAAAAAACTCTTAACTCATTTCAATTTTGCTGCTTTACTCTTCAACAACAATTGGCAAGCTTTCCAGTGCTTTATTCCTGAAAGAAACAAAAAGCACACGACAAGCTGTACAAACATACATCTTGCCAGCTCTAGGCAGCCAGATGGAGAACACGGCACCACGTTCAGCTGTGCAAACCCTGAACCTACATGATCTAAAACCGATCACGCGTCCTCTGTACAACACAAAGTCATTCAGGACATGTTCTAGCAGACTCAGTACGAAATACAACGCATTACTGGGCACAAATACCAACGTTCACATCAGAGCTGTGCAAATAATGGCATTACTCAGTTTTTACTATGCCCAATCAAAGACATTGTATTTACAACCTATGCTATGTTGTACTGGAAAAGATATTAAGTTAATGTTTGGAAAACTACTACAAAGCTGCATTGTTTAGAATTAAGGGCAGTGTGTAGAAAAAAGTGTGAGATTGTGTTTTACATACTGCTCTTGATGTGCCACTCGCTGGCTCAGTTCGACTTCTTCTAGAAGAAGAAATAAAGGTGATCAGAACTTCAAATAAAGCACTTGTACCCAACGTAAAGTAGTGAAAACCGATTATAAAACCTGAATATCAAAACATTATGTCCCGATAGTCTCGTACATGTGGAAATTTATTCATATACACAAACTGTTCTCCCTTGGTACATGCAGTGCAACTAAAAAAAAATCCCCAAATCACGTTTCTACTTTGTCACAAATTACTCTAAGGCTTACAGCTATAGAACACAGCAGTGCAAGAGCAAGCCCTCAGGTATTTTGTCTCTGCTATGGAAATATCAAAAATACAAAGTCTGTACTACAGGTCTGTGTTCTTCCATAATCAGCCACCAAAACACGAAGGTCACTTTAGCCAATGTGGGTGCCCCCAGCGTTACAAATAGGCACCAGATACAGCACTTTAGTTTCTAAGAAAGAACAGGGACAGTCTAGACACTTTGAAGTGCAAGTGCACTTATGTTAAAAAAATCAGCCGTCGGACAAAGAAATACCAAACCCGTCAGCAGCAGAGTCTTTAGAACAGGGTTGCTTTGTGGAAGCCCAAGCCCTGTGCTCAGGTATCTGCCATATTTAGCTATGAAAGTGCCAAAATATTAAATGTGTTACGTATGCTATATTGACTCAAAATAGTAATAGAAAGGTCACCTGAAAGCAGTTCCTGGGGCTTTGTGCGATTTAGGAGTCCTGCGACAAAAGAAAAAGGTCTTGATTGCCAGAATTTGCATTAAGATAATCTTGAAAATGTTACAATAGTTTAGGAAATATTTATTACATTTGAACACTCGCTGAGATTCCACACACTCATTGATCTGTACCTGCATGCTACTCATCATGGATCAGACATGCAACCGCTGATAGCGTTAGCAAACAATTCATACATCCTCCAAAGTGTGCCATGAGCAGAGGCAATTCAAAGGCTGCAGTGGAATTTAGGTACAAATAGAGAGAGTGCCATTCTTTCCTCACCCCCACATGCAGGCATTTATTTGGTCTTTGATGCTAGCAGCATCTCTCCTCTCCTTTCAGGGCAGCATTACAATACCAGGAGAGGGTGCCATCCAACCCGAAACGGAGGATGCATTGACAAGACGGCGCTAAGCATACGCGTTGAAATTAACCCCCAACACAAGGCCCTGTTTATAAGCACAACGCTGTGGCGTCCAGAATTACCAGGCAGCGCCTGAAAGCACTGTAACAACCACGGCAGTAATACGCCCAAAGTTTACATGCAGAGCCACATTAATTCAGGGGTTTTTGCTTGCAAAGGCTTCCTGGGTCCCAGGATGCTCCTGTACTGTTGGTTCAAGACACGCTGTAACTCATCAGTTTATTTACTGAGAACCAACATTAGAAAGACGTGGCAGAACCCCAAGCTAATAATATCAACTAATTGTGGTGGAGAGGTGTATCTTTAAGTAGGCTGGCAAACAGGACCCTCCAAACAATGCCAGTGGAGCTAATATAGAACTGGACTGCATGAATACATAAATGACAGCAATAATCCTGTAGTCGGGATTGCATTTGAAGGGCTGTCATTTTAATCAATATGCCCGGTTCTCTGTCCTCCGTGAATCTTAGGAATACAGAACTAAAACCTGGGGCACCGGTATCACCTTAGGGTAAAAACAGACTTAGAAGGATAACTAGTAACATTTGGTACCGTGCTAAACGGCTTACTGAGTTTCAAGTTTGGAAAGGATTAACCATTCCTTCATCGTACTTGCACAAAAGGCAATATACTTTAGGATATTGTTGTTTTTCTCTTGCCTGAAACGGACATTGTCTTTAGGAAACTACTAAGAATCACTTCTGAATGGAACTTCTTGTTTGCATGGTTCGCCAGCCGGCAACTCTTGGTCTGTCCTCTAGAGCTAGCGTGCAAAAGCCCCAGATTTGGGGGGTAAGAAGAGCTGCCATATCCCTCCCCCTCCCTCCCCCAAATGCAAGGAAGAGTCAAACCCCGAGAAGCAGACTCTTCGGAGATGGGAACAAATTACAAGTTTACACTACAATGCCTATCTGTCTGTACTATAAAAGCCATCAAAGCAAACACATATAATAAGGAATCTCTCCACGTAGAGGAAACAGGATCCACAACTTGGCTCTCAGAAGAATCAACCCCAAGAACAAACCCAATGAAACCATCTTAAAAGTTACCACTGTTGGAGGTTGAACCCCATGGCCCAGCAGGTCTGAAAAGGTAAGTCTGCTTTGGGACAGATACATTAAAATTTACCCCATTACAACAAAAACTAACAGCAGCTTTCACAAGAAAGATCCAATCGGAATGCCTCTGTAAACTAAGAGCAATAAAAAAGTTAACACACTGAAACCCCCAACAAAGAATGCAATGCTTTACGGATACTTACATCACGTAGGGTTTGCTGGCAGCTTTAACTCCTGCAACAGGGATTCTTCGAACGATGACCGAGGAGTTCTTAGGAATGAGGGCGTTATCATCGGTGTATTCTGCAAACAACACAAATACAGACAAAAACATTAGTCGCTTCCTAAGAATGTGTATTAATAGCTAATTACACAGCACTTCAGAGAACCCCCTCACAGATGTCAAAGCAAAATTTGATGTGTAACATCGCGCTTTTATCATCTCAACACACTAACAGTACAGTTCAAGAAATCTTCAGGTCTGATAATCAAACACAAGCAGCACCATCTTGTTCATTTTTTTAAAATAGTTGGAATGCCAACAGCAAAATGGTCCCAAGGGTCACTAAAGGAGGCTCTGCTAATGCATGAGGTTCTTTCCTGACCTAGCTGAAGTGGCTTTTGCTGCTGTTGGGCTCCAAACCCAGGAGGTCTTTGAAGAAAAACAAACAGCAGCAAAGTCTCACCTGCATAAACCAGATTCTGAAGCCTGACCAGCTTGCCCTGCAGCAAAACAGGCACTGCGCTAAAGCCTGGAAACTCTGCGCCATTGCTTCAGTAGCCGTTCACTAAAAACGCTTCAGCTACGCTGCTGGTGCTCAGGACGGACAGAACACGGAAGAGAGCCTGCCCTCGCTGCCTGTTTCTTGGAGCTTCATCCATCAACAGCCACACTTCTCAGCTGCTCGTTACACTGAAATGGAAACGGGGCTGGCAGTTCTAGAATTTGGATCACAGAAATGTTGGGCGGTTTTTGAGCTTGCTTTCACAAGCAGGGCAGAATGGGCTCCAACGCGGTATCTCCCCTCTTCAGCTGCTCATCTCGTTTGAACGAACCAAAGGAACGTGAATACTTTCCATTCACTTTTTGCAGAGCAGAGAGACTCAAAGGAAATTCCTTAGGAAGGCAGCCTCGGAAAGCCTCTCGAAAACAGCGTGTGCCTGAAGCTACCCATGCTCTGCCTTGGCTCACACCATGTCAGTCTGCTGAAGAGGAGGAAAGCCGCCTGACCTTTACACAAGGCCCCAACAAAAAACCACCTGCCTGAGACACTTGGACTGAGACAGCTTAAAATGCAAAGATCTCTCCATGAGAATGGTTTTGATATTGCACTTCCACAAGCTGGATATGACTAAATATGTTAAAGCACTCTCAGCAGCCATTCCCTGTAATCTGCCTACAGTTTTCAATATCAAAAGCCCTTACCTTCACAGACTAAATCAGAACGATGGTCTGAAAACCAAAGATGCTGCATACCCAGCCAAGCTCTGTCAGGGTGGTTTTGCTCAGTGATCACATACAAAATAGCAATATTTCACAATTTACGCTCCATTTTTCAGTGTCTTAGTCCTAGAAAGGACTACCATTGACAAAACCAGAAGCTTTTCCAGAAGGCCCATATCCTGAAACCAACCCCTAGAGCTCTTCTCAAAAGGAAAATCTAACCATTGCACAGCCCCCTGTCAAGAAAGGCCTGCCCTGGGACGTTTTGATGGAGCAGGAGCTCCGACAGTACTGAGGCCCAGACAAAGAACGGGGAGCTCATGCCAGCTGCACTTCTCGAAGCCCCAAGCTTCAAGGTTTTGAGCTGCTGAACGAAGCCGTGCAGAATATTCTTCCTGCTCCAGATCACAAACCACCGGATTTCGATTTCAGAGATACGCGATAAGCAACAGTGGCTCCACAAAAAGGCAGGGGTTTGCTACGCCTGTGCCCAACTGAGGATTGCGGGGGTTCTGCAGAAGATTGCAAGCGGCAGCACCTCTCCTAGAAAGAGACTGTATATATGAGGACAGCAACCAATGCTTTGATTCACAAATCATGCAAGCCTGCAGCGGTCAATTTGAACACGCACAGCGGGTGTACGACGCAGAAAGAGGAATAAGACCTCTTTTAGTGTCTTGTGACAATTCATTGACCGTTAGAGGAGAAGCATTGACATCTGCCTTCTGAAGCGACTATCCGTGCATGTATCTGGAGAGAGACAGGTACGTGCTTGTTTTCAATCCACTTGTTAAGTGCACGCTGAAGAGAGCTCCAGCCATCTAATGACAGACTGCTATAAAAATGAATTCACCTTCCAAGTCAATCAGTCCACATTTAAATGGATCACCTGAGGAGTGACAATAGCTTGGTGAAGTAACGGCTTTATTTGTGTAGGACACTCATCATGGCCCATATTGGTATTTGGTGCTTGAAGGATCCTACTGGCTCAGCCAGCAGTCAGAGAATTTGTGGAAGAGTGTTTGCATACAGCAGAGGACATTGCTGAGCTCGTTGTGGGAAGGGACCTGGGGCCAGTTGGCTTTCATACATTTATTTTTCCTTTGCCTCAATTAATTGAATGCATTTTGGTGAGGAAATTTTGTTAAAGGTGAAGTCAAACCATGTAGACTAAAAAGTTAATTTTTTTTTTTTTTTTTTTTTTAATCGGAAAGGACTAAAGCTAAAAAACGTGTCTAAAACACAGCCCTGAAGGTAGCTGTCAGGACAGCGACGACAAAACAACAGCTCTGTCGGGCCCCCAGCACAAGTCACAGCTACCGACTGTGGCCGAATCCCGTTATCGCGTCCCACCCCGTGCCCACCACCCCCACCCACCTTCTTGGGTCTGGGCGTTGGAGATCTGCAGGTCACAGTTGGCCGCCTTCAGCTTCTCGCGGCCCATGATCTGGCGCTTCAGGTCGCACAGGGAGATGTGGAGCCCATTGAAGGTGACTGTATCGTAGTTCAGCTTGGAAAAGAACTTATAGTGGATGCACGACATGGTCGGTGCCTGCTCCGCGACGACGTCTACCGCAGCAGACGGCGTCGCAGCCTCCGCGCCAGGACAGGGCCTGCGGCAGCTCGGGGAAGGGCCCACGGAGGGGGCCAGGCAAGCAGCACGGGCTGGGCTCAAGGCCGCTCAGAGGCCACAGCGCTCCACCACGGCCAGGCCCCCTGGCCTCAGGCAGACTCGGCTGATGGAGGCCGAGTGGTGGACTCCATCCCGGCGGTGCTGCAAGGCCCCGGCCCTCGCCCCTGCAACGCCCCTGCCCACAGCCCTCAGCGATGGAGCTGGGCCGCGGCGGCAGCTCCTGCCCGCTCCTCCTCGCAGTCCAAGCGGGCGAGTGGACGACGGGGAGAGGCCCCCACGGCCCCGGCTCAGCCTCCGCTCCCTCTCCGCACGCAGCGCACCTCGGCCCAACCGCTCACTATGGCAACTCGGGTGCCCCTGCCCCAACGTTCCGCCGAGGGGTTTCCCGGCCAACAACCGCAGGGGCTGCCGTCAGCGTGTCACCGCGCACACATAATGGCGCACGCACAACGGCACACCGCACCCACCGCCCTGCGCCTCACGTGGCCGCTGGTGTCCCTGCTGTCCCCCCAGCCTGTCACCGCCCGCTGTCCTGCCCCACTTTGGGCCTGCGGTGTCCCCCTGTCACCCCCTGGGCCTTCACCACCCAGCGTCACCTCCCGCCAGCCCCTGGCCTGTGGTGCCTCTCCCAACAGCCCTGGGCCTGCGGTGTCCCTCCTGTCACCCCCAGGCTGTCACCACCCGCTGTCCCCTCCTGTCAGCAGCCAGCCAGGGCAAGACAGCTGGGGGGAGATGCAGCGGCCTTTGCCGGCTGGCGCTCGGCTGCCCGCGCCGCAGGGCCAGCGAAGGGAGGGGACATCTCAGGGTGTCGGAGTGTATTTGGGTGCATTTATGGGAAGTTCAGTCAAAGAAGCCCACGACCATTTCTATTTCTTGCCATCAACCAAGGTACTTCCCCACTGTGGCACATCCACGGTTGCCTGAACTCTGGGGAGGAGGACTAAAAAGCAAAGAAGGAACCATGAGCGATAGGAGCTGTCCCAGGACAATATTTCTTGCTTTCTCAGTCCTCACCGCTGCTGCTGCAACAGCCCTAGCGCATGACATCATGCCTTGCCTTACCAGGTCTCGTTCTGCTGACTAATATGCTACAGCTTGCAGACGGTTCTGGCCCAACTGGCTATTCCTTTCTCTTCATGTAAATATAATATAAAAGACCTGTTAGAGTCTGGCGGGGCTAACGAGGGAGCTTCCACCACGGCTTGGTTTAGATCTCTAAATGCCTTTTGGTTTTCTGGAGTCAGGAAACCCTTTTGATTTCAGTGCTGTCCTCTATAGCCAAGGGATGCTTAGTTTTGCTACTTGTGTCTCTTTGTTTTTCCTGTCACTAGTGATTTGGAAGCCTAGGCTTTAATATGGTAGCCTTGCTTATAAGCCTGGGGTGGAATATGGATTATACGCATTCATTCCATAATTGGGCCATCGCCACACTCCAAACGACAGCAGCAGAGGCAAATAAGCCCGACTGTTGGATAGGCACTAAAAGCCTATCCTCTACCCCAAATCTACTCTCCTGGGTACCCGTCCCATTGAATTCTCAGTGGTACAAGGACAGGCCCCTACGTTACGAATTTTCACTGAAGAAAGGAAGCACAGCACCCTTCCGCCAAGAAGGGTTTGTCACCGGTCTGAAAGGAGACCCCTGGGTATGCTTGGAGAGCAAACCTATGGACAAGCTTACTCACTCTGTAGGGGCTGGGAACTGGGAATGCCAATAAGCCGTAAAATTCATAGAATGGAGGGACATGGACAATTCAGATCTTATGACCATACAGACAAAAAGGGGAGGCTTATGCCTGGACTGTTCCGTAGATCTGTTCCTAGGCCTAAAGGGAATTGGTATCACTCCACAAATCCTTCCAAAACCTTGTTGTATACCACATCCACCGAGCATGGGAGGCAGATTCTCCAGAAGCCCTTACATAAAACCTATTGCAATAAGCCTTCACGCTGCAGATTTCTTCCTGGATGGAGCTTATCAGGCCCTGCAGACTCCAAGACAATGTGGATATTTGCAGATAGATTAACTCGCTATTCTGCAGGAAGCCATAACCAGATTGAAGATAATCAATCACCATCGAGCTCCTGGGGGATATCAAGAACACTTGTCAGGCAGCAGCTGCATCCTCTTGCGCAGGCTTTGAACTAGCCCTGGCGAAAAAGCTGACCAGCAGACTGGGGTACGTAAGAAAAAGCTCCTATGTAAAGATGGCTTCGAAGGATGCGCAAGAGAGCTTGACTGGCAGTGACCTCGCCTATACAAGTGGGTCTATTGTTAGAAGAAACCAGACAGAAACCAGCTGAAAGCAGCAAAGTTGCAACAAAATATGCAAACTCAGCTAATAAATGTGCATTAAGCGAGCTTGCACGGGGTTTGTGCGTACAAATCCTCAAAAGTGAATGGTAACAGGCGATCTCACGGCCAAAGCCAACAGGTTTTTTAGACTGTAAAAAAGCACATGTGAGTAGCCTTAAGATTGCCTGTAAGGAATCAAGAATTGTACCACGGGGTCCTTCTCAGGCTCCCAGCCAAGAGGCACCTTTATGGCCGGCAATAAAAAGGGGTTTCAGCTAGAGTGCACCTCTGCTGCCTTCTTTCCTGTACCCATGCGAGAACTAGAAGAGAAGTGCAAGCAAATCCATTTCAGTAAAAGTTCAGGCCAACATTTAAACAGCCCAAACTCTCAGTACTTACACTGACCCTTACTTAGAGATTTATTTTATCTTCCTTTGGTATGGAACTAAGCACATTCCCTCCTACCCACAGTCTTTCCTCCAAGCCTCACAGCTCTCCTACATAAGAAACGTAAAGCTACATAAGCGACAAAAGACAAAAAACCTGCTTTGGTGAACACCAAAACACCCATGACTTGCTCAAACTCTTCATCGCCCCACCTGAGAGTCAAGGGACAGGATCTCCTAAAGGCTCTTTCGCAGGCACTGCCCTGAAACCCCCTCGCTGCTTCTCTGCTAGTGCACAGCGATCAGGAAGAGTTTCATTTTTAACTCTCTGTAGACAATTTCTGAAATTAGACAAGTAATTGTTAACGAGGATAAGCCCTTTGCCTTGCATCTGGCAACCAACGCGGATGCGGACCCAGCAGCACAGACCACTGCCACGCACAAACCACCACCCCACGCCCAGGGAAAGCACGACCCGTCAGAGGTGGTACCCGATCCCGCTCCTCACATCAGGTCTCTGTATGAGCAGGTTAGTTCTTTTAGTCAGACACAGAAATCAGAAGTGATTTCTCCTGCTGCTGCTGCCGAAGCAGACTTTTAAGTAGATATTGCCAAAGAATGCAAAAACAGCCACAAAAAGTTAAAGCAGGTACTTTCATCCTCACTAGATGCACACCATTGAAGTGTTGCTCACATTCTCTTCTCTAAAGGGTCCCCACTTCAGATGCATTTGAGTGACATTGCCATTGAGCATACTCCCCTACAAGACATTTCTCCGGACTGAAGGCTGGCAGCAGTGGACAAGGACAGTCCTTTGTGGTCACCTCACTCCGGCGTAGAAATACCTGAGACTTCCTTTAAGGACAGAAATCTGAAGAGCTACAAGCAGCTTTTTAAATCAAGCACGGCAAATAAAAAGCAAACAAACAAGCAATGACAGGTAAACGTCTGAGGCACTAAAGAGGAACAAAAGGTCTCCCGTTAAGCCCGCTGCCCCTCACAAAACAGACAAGAGGCTTAAAGAGATGCCCGCAAAGAAACCGCGGATGGAAGATAACCCTGATAACTCCAGTACAAGTGACCAACGTTGAAACAGGAGTGCTGACCCTTCTGCTCCTCCTACGAGCTCTTCACCAGCCACGTGAAGAGGCAAAACCAAGGTTGATCGACCCAGGTCTGACAAGAAATTGGCCCCCCCCAAATCCAAAATGATCAAGAAATCTATCTGAAATACAGATTCACATCCACTACCATGGATGATGAACCTCGTCCTAAGCACACGTTGTGCCTTCAGACAGGAGCTAAGGACTGCATGAAGTCACCGCCACGAGCAGATGTTCAAACCCAATGCCTCCAGAACACGCAGGCAAACACCCACCATTTTTTTCAGCAACGTTTCAAGTCACGCGATACTCAGTCCACGACTTTACAAAATGTCACAAAATGATAGCAGCCTCTCTGCAGTTTTCTTACTCAAAAGCAAAAACCAAAAAGCCACATACCCTCGGGGAAACCATTGTCCTTCCGTGTGGCTGGTGTCTTCCCATGGGTCATTTTTTCTTGCAGGTTGAATTTAGAGCTTCAATAGTATTTTTTTAAAAGCAAAATCAACAAGCAAACAAACAAAAAAACCGCTGGGCGATATTTTTCCTTCCAGCTGGGCTCTTCTCCCCCAGCCCTGGCCACCCTGCAAGGTGATGACTGTCACCAATATGAGGGCGCAGGACTGGGCCCAGGTCAGGGCTGTTGCAGGCAGCACGTGTCTTGCGGCTCCCGGGAATGCAGGTCCTGGGGAGTGCGCAAGAAATGGGGCAGCTGCCCATCACTCCTATTTTTGCTCTCTCCCCATGGCTCTCTCTCTGGCTCCCGCTCCCCCTTTTTTAATTTCTCCCTGTCTGTCTTTAGCCCGTCACCATTTTTTCCTTTCTCTTACTCCCTGTCTGTCTTGTCTAATTCCTCCCTCTCTCTCCTATAGCCTGCTGCTATTTTTTCCTTTCTCTACATCTCTCTCTCCCACTCCCTCTCCCTCTCTTCTTTCTGTCACCAGCTCCTGCTTCCTGCCCTTAATTGCTCCTCCCTGTCCTGCAGCCTGTGCCCTCTTTCCTGACTGCATCCCCTGCTCCACTGCCTCTGCTTCTCTCTGGCCTCCGTCCCGCTCCCCATCCCCTTTTGCTCTTCCTCCCTCTCCACCCTGGAGGCCATCGCTGTTCTCTCCTCCTCCGCCTCCTTCTCCCCATCCGCCTCCCTCTGTGTCTCGTCCCTCTGGATTGTGTCCCGCCCTCCCCTCGCTCTGTGTCCCACTCTCCGTCCCTGCCTCTCCCTTTCTCCCTCCCCTTCCTTTCCCCTCTCACCCTTTCCCCTCGCTCCCTCTCTCCCGCTCCCTCTCCCATTTCTCTCTCACTCCGCTCTCCTGCTGCCTTTCCTGTCCCTCTGCCCCCCTCTCCCGCTCCCTCACCCTGACTCTGTCTCTCTGTCCCTCTGTCCTCCTCCCTGCCCTTCTTCTTCTCTCCCTGGCCCTCTGTCCTGCTGCTTAGCGCTACTTTTCTTCCTGCACCCCACTCTCCCCTTCCCCTCCACCTCTTTCCCGCTCTATCCCTAGGCCAGCTCCTCACCAGGATTCTTCCTTCCTCTACTCCCTGCCCACCTCCCCCCGTTCTCGTCCCTCTGTCCGTCTCCCGTCCCTCTCCTGCCGCACCACCGCCCTGTCCCACCCCTCTCTCCCGCTCTGTCCCTCTCTCCTCCTCCTCCTCCCTCCTCCACCGGGGCTCCGGGGCCTGGGCCTGGGCCAGCGCAGCCCCGGGGAGGCGGCCATGGGGCTGCGGGGGGGTGAGGCCCAGCCGGGGCGGGGGACGGTGGCCGCGCAGGGTCAGGCAGCAGGAGGGGGCGCCCCGCGGCATGCCGGGAGCTGTAGTGCTGGGCACGGGGCTGCAGGGCGGCCATGTTGGTTCCCGGGGCATGCCGGGAGCTGTAGTGCTGGGCACGGGGCTGCCGGGCGGCCATGTTGGTTCCCGGGGCATGCCGGGAGCTGTAGTGCTGGGCATGGGGCTGCCGGGCGGCCATGTTGGTTCCCGGGGCATGCCGGGAGCTGTAGTGCTGGGCACGGGGCTGCAGGGCGGCCATGTTGGTTCCCGGGGCATGCCGGGAGCTGTAGTGCTGGGCACGGGGCTGCCGGGCGGCCATGTTGGTTCCCGGGGCATGCCGGGAGCTGTAGTGCTGGGCACGGGGCTGCCGGGCGGCCATGTCGCTCTTGCGAGGCGCCGACTCTGCTCCGGCTGCGGCCCAGCTGAGGTGAGGGCCGGGCCCTCTCGCACTGGCTCTGCCTCTGGCTCTCTGGCCTTGCTCTCCTGGCGACGTGGGCGACAAGGGGCAGGTGGACGCTTACTGGCCTTGGAGAGGGGCCGGTGCAGCTGGAGCTGAAGAGACCAGAAGAAGGTGAAGCAGCTGGAGGATGAAAGGAAGGGGATGCAGCCAGCTGCTGCCTCCAGCTGCAGCCAAGAGACAGCCAGCCTCTCCGGGTGAGGAGGGACCCCTCTGAGCAGGCCTCAGCAGACCACATTGCCCACGGGCACCGCAGGGCCTGTGGAAGTAAGGAAAATTGCAGCATGGCCCTGTAGTGTGTGCGTGTGCGTGTGCGTGTGCATGGCTGTGTACCTGGGAAGCCTCATGTTGTAAGAGCTGTAAGACACCCAGGCGTTCTCTTCCCTGGAGGACAGTCAAGTACCTGGAGCTAGAGAAGAGGAAGGGAGGCAAGGACAGACAGACAGAGAGAGAAGTGCCTGAACTCTCAAATTTGCCTGGCAGTGCAGAGAGCAGGAACTGCAGGGAGTCCTGGGCCCCTGGGGTCATGTCACCCCTCTTCTGCGTCCCGGTCCCTCCCTGCCCCCTCCCCTTTCCCTCGGTGTCATTTTTTTCGCTTCCCCCTGCCTCCCTTCATCTCTGTTATTGTGCTCTGCTCCCTGTCCCCCCATCTCTTCAAGTCTCTCTTTCTCTGCCATCCTCCTTCTCCCTTTACTTTCCTTGTCGCCCCTCTTTCCTTCTCCCCGAGCCTCTTTCTTTCGGTCTCTCTCTGTCCTGCAGGCCATCGCGGTTTTTCCCTTCTCCATCTCTTTGTCTTGATCTGCATCCCTCTCTTTTGCCCCATCATCTCTCTGGCCTGTTCCCTGTCTTTCGTCTCTTTCTGCCTGTAGCTTCTGCTCCCTGTCCTTGTCTTCCCCTCTCCCTCATTCCTTCTGCTTCTCTTTCTTTCTCTCTCTCTCTTGCTCTCTCCTGTTCACTGTCACTGTGTTTTTGCAGTCTGGATCCCACTGTCCCTCTCCTTCTTCCTGTTCATCTCCTCTCTCTGTCCCTCTCTGCTGCTCCCTGACCATCTCTCCCCACCACCCCCACCTCTCTGCAGGGCTCCTGATAACCTCCCTCTCTTTCTCCACCCCTCTGTGCTGCTCACCAGCCCTGGTTTTCTCTTTCTCTTTGCCGTTATTCTTGTCTGTCGCTCTGTCCTGCTCCCTGTCCCGTCATTTCTCACTACATCCCTCTGGCCTGCTCCCTGCCCCTGTCCCTGCCCCTGTTCTTTTCTACTTCCTCTCCGTCTTGCTGCCCACCCTAGGCTTTTTTTGCAATCTCTCTCCTGCCCCCAGCCCTTCTTTTTCTTTCTCTCTCCTGCTCCCTCTCCCTCTTTCTGCCTCCCTTCCTCTCTCCCTGCTGCTTCTTTCTCCATCTCTGTCAAGATCCCCGTCCCTTTTTTCCTCTTGCTGTCCTTCTGTCCTTTTCCTCTTGCTGCCTTTCTCTCTCTGTCCCGTTCCCTGTCCCCTCCTTTCTCACTGTATCCCCCTGTCCAGCTGGCTGCCCCTTCTGTCCACTTTCTCTCGCTCTGTTTTGTTCTCTCTCCATCTCTCTGTCCTGCTGCCCTTCGCAGGTGGTTTTTGCCTCCAGTGCTGCCCTGCCCCCTCTTCCTTTTCTCTTTCTCCGTCACTCTCTCCTGCTCCCTGTGTCTTTTTTTAAATTCTTCTCAGTCCTGCAGCCCGTCACTATTTTGTTCTTCTTCCATCCCTTTGTCCTGATCCCTGCCCCCATCCTTGTCTCTCCATCCCTTTGTTCTGCTGCCCATCTCTTTTCCCTCCTTGCTCCCTCTCTCTGTCCTGCTCCCTGCCCCTCTCATTCCCTCTCTGTTTCTCTGCCCTGCTCCCTGTCTCTCCCCCACCCTCTTTTTCTTTCCTGCTCCCTCTTCACTTTCTCTGCTCTGTCACTCTGTCCTGCTCCCTGTCGCTGTTATTTCTCACTCATCTTCCTCCTGCAGTCCAATGCTGGTTTTTTGGTCTTCATCTCTCTGTCCTGCTGCCCAACCCAGGCTTTTTTACCTCCATCTGTGCCCTGCTCTCTCTGTCTTATTTTTGCCTGTCTTTCCCTTTGTCCTGCCTCCCTCACCCTTTTTTCTCTCTCTGTATCGCCCTGTCCTTCTCCCTCTCCTTGTGTTTCTCTGACAATCTGTGTCCTGCTCCCTTTCCTTGTCTTTCTCTCTCTGTCCCATGTCCTTCTTCCCGTCTTTCTGTTCTCTCTATCCCTTTGTTCCTGCTGCTTCTTTCTCCACTTCTGTCACACTCCCTGACCTTTTTCTCCTCTCGCTCTCCCTCTGTCCTGCTTCCTATCCCCGTTTTTTCTGTCTTTAGTTCTCTGTCCTGCTGCCTGTCCCACTCTTTCTTGCTATCCACCCCTGTCCAGCTGGCTCTCCCTTTTATTTGTCCTCTCTTCCTCTTTCCTGCTTCTCAGCTCTCTTTTCCTCTTCTTCTAGCTCATTGCTGGTTTTTTTTCCCATTCTCGGTCTCTTCATCCAGATCTTACCCTCTCTTTATTTCTCAGTCTCTTTCTTCTGTTCCCTGTCCTCCTCCTTCTCCCTCCATCTCTACATCCTGCTCCCTGTCTTTCTTCATCCCCCCTTCTTTCTTCTCCTCCCTCCCGCCCGTCCCTCTGCCCTGCTCCTCAAGGCTCCTTTTTCTTCCTCCATGTCTCACCAGGGCTCCCCATCCCGATCTGTCTTCATTTCTCCACCTCTTTAGCATTTTCCCTGGGAGTTTCTTCCTCTCTCGGCTCCTCTGTCTTCTGTCTTGTTTGATTGGTCTCTTTCTAGTCCTCTGTCCTTTTCCCCATCAGCTTAAACTGAATGCGCAGGGGCGCCTGTGCTCTGCTGTTTCCTTTAGCATTGCCCTAGGGAAGATCGGTGGGTTTAGGGCTAGGGGTCATTTAGGAGCTGGTCTCCTTACGGAGACGGCAGAGCTGGGTTCTTCTCAGCGGCTGCTCTCTGCATCTTGTGGAAAGAGCAGGCTGTGGGCCTCATTTTGAAGGAAGGCTTCTTGTTCTGTGCTTATTGCTCCTCGGGAGGCTGCCCAAGAGCGGTGTTGGGGACTGGAGGGACAGATGGGACCTGCTGTGGTTCCTCGGAAATGTGAACTGAACCTGTCCTAATGTACTCGGATGAGAGCAGACTGACTTCATAGGGTTTTCTTCCCAGCTCCAGTTCCAGCCCACGTGCTCAGCACTAGTGACCAAGAGACCATGTGCTCTCTTCCAGACGGCCGTGGCTGCGGATTAGCTGAGAACATCACTACTTGGGTAACGGGGCGGTGGCCTGTGATAAGGGATATGCACTCGCATGATGGTGCTTTCATGAATGTCTTCTGATCTTGCCACTCCAAAGCCCTTCCTTTTCGTGGAGATTTTAGGAAGGCATTTCTTATTCTGGGGTTCAGACTGGAGTTGGACTTTATGTTGAACAGCCGATACAATGGACTGCATAAAAGGCGAATAAGAACCCCGCGCTTTTGTTGTTGTTTTCAAACACTGCCTGAACTTTGGTAAGCCAGAGTGGCTGAAAGTCTGTTTGTTGAGAGTAACGTATTCCCATAGCGTGCCCATCTCTGTGTGGTGAAGGTTTCCTACCTGCAGTGGGATTTTGCTGGGCTATGAGGCTGTGTTGGAGCAGCAGAGGTAAGAAGTGGTGTCTTTAAAGGTAATGAAGCTGTAGCAAAACTAGTGGGAAAAGCTAGTTTCTTGCTAGAACGCTGCCTGACAAAAATAGGAGCAAGTTAAGGCACTTGAAATTGGCTTTTTTATGCAGTCTTCGTACGGAGCTTTTGATCTTGATTGGTTTCTGGGAAGCAAGTGCTGAGTGCCTGTGCACTCCCATAAGCCATGTTGCCTCCCAAAATGGGTCCACCCTTCTCCACTCCTGCTCCTTCAACACTCGTGTAGAAGAGGGAAATGCAGCAGTGTGCAGGTTCAGTAATTCCCTGGCAACGGGTGCACGCTGGGAAGGCCTGGCGGAGGGCATGGCCCGACAGGGCTGTGAGGTTATAGAGCAGCAGCGTGGTGCGAGCGTGGGGGGCCGTGGTTCTCCCCTGCCTCCTCCTCCTCCTGGTGGCCCTGCAAGCCCAGAACACCCAGGCTGCTCACAGACGAGCGCAGGGAGCAGGTAGGCGGGCGGGGGCAGCACCCAGCCCCGAGCAGCGTGTCATGGCATCCACCGCACCTCAGCGGGGCGGCAGCGGGGCCAGGGCTGGGGCTGGCTGCAGGAGAGCAGCTGGGCTGGGCTGGGCCGGGCGAGCCAGGCAGGCACCATGGTGCGGGCAGGGGGCAGACGCCCTGCGGGGAGGCATAGAGGGGCTGCAGCTGCTTCGGGGGCATTTTCTGGGTGAGCAGGGGAGCTCAGAGCGGCGACATGGGGTAGGAAGCCCGACGCTGAGTCCCCGTGGGGCTCTCCCTGCTGCCTGGCCCCGTGCCACACTGCCCTGCCCCGGAGCAGCCTGTCCCCAGTGTGCACGTCGGGCCGGGGGTGGTGAGCGAGCAGCGCCGCAGGAGCCAGGCAGCAGCCCACGGCAGCATTTCTCCCCAGGCTGGTTGCAGCCGTGCCCAGGGCCATGACTCTGCTGCTGCCCAGCTGGATCCTGGCTTCCAGCCTCAGGGAGGTCCCGGAGCGGCACGCTCGGGAGGTGTCCGCTCGGGAAAACAGGAGCGTTTCTGCTCTCGCCCTGCTTCCCTTGAATGAACTGCAGGTCCCCAGCCCGCAGGAACACGCAGGGGTAGCGCTGGTGCAGCCTTTCCCAGGCTCTTGTCCACAAGCAGCACAGACAACCGCTTTTTCCTCCAGTTTCCTCCTTCCTCTGTGTGCATGGAAACTCCTCTGCTCTGTGCTTGATTCCAGGGGATGGCATTGGCAGTGCTCATCGAGCTTCTCAGCTGGGTCCTGGTTATGAGCCTTGGGGGGGTGGCAGAGGTAAGTTGTCCATGTCTGTCTGCTTGAGGGAACACTTCTGTTTGAATAGGTTATTCATGGGCAGCTTTACCTAAGATCCTCTTGAGGCCTTCCAGGAGCTGTTTGTGCCTTGGGGGCGTTGCACAGATGAGTCCTGAATATTTATTTCCCTGAAGAGCTGCTAGGTCTCGGCAAACAAGTCACCCGTGTTCCTTTTCAGCTGTGGAACCTACACCTCTGTCTGTGTCCCGTGTCATTACCTCACCCCCTTCCAGCCCCTGCAGGTGACTAAGGAAGCAGTAGATCACAACATGCAATGGAAACTCTCCTCACCTGTGTTCGATTACCTGTTTGGTTCCTGCAGTCCATGTTGATCACGACCCTTGGTGGAATCCTGTTCCTGGGCCTGGGGGGAATCCCAGAGGTAAGGATTCAGTCTTCCTTTGTTATTGGCGTTTTGTGTTTGTTAATCGTTGGTTTGTTATTTGTTAATATCTTGTCGTGATAGTTCAGCCTCCCAGTGGCCAGCAGGCTCTTCTCTACAAGAATTGTGAATGATCGTTTTTTCCTGTGGTGCTACCTGCTCCCACTTTTGCGTGGGCTTCCTTTTGTGTGTGTGAGAGGTCTCCTGGTAAGAGGGCCCTGAGAGGCCCTATGTTTGTCCGTCTGGTCCTTGCGGGGTGTCGCACGTGGCCTGGAGACAGTAGTTTGAAAGCCGCCGGGCCCCAGCCAAGAGGTCACCAGGCCCCTCTGCAGCTTTGGGAATCGCAGCCTGCGCCTGCGTCCCATGTTGTTGCCTGGCTCCCTTCCGGCCACTGCACGTCACCAAGGAAGAGGCAGATCACAACGTGCAACGGAAACATTTTTCATCTCAGCTTGATTACAGCTGTCCCTGTAGGCAGCGGCTACTTGAATTCCCGACTTGAGCCTGTCCGTGAGCCTCAGGGCGATCCCACAGGTGAGGCCCTTGAACGAATGAGCGTTTACATTTTAATTTTCTGTTCATGTGAAAATTAGCTTACTGCTTTCTTGGCTGCTGCTTGGGCATGCAGAAGAGCAGAGAGGGAATGGGTGCGGCTCAGTGATGTACCCCGGGGCGCTCTGCCTTGCAAAGCTGTCTTTGCCAGCTGCTCCGCCCCTGCACTGGTTCCAGTGCCCGCTGCAAAGCCAGCAGGTGCCTTGGGGTTGAGTTGAGAGCTGGCGTGAGCTCCAGGGAGTCCTTTCTCCGACAGCTCCATGCCTGGTTAGTGGCCACTGCAGGCACCCAGGAAATGTTTGCAAGATGCTCCCGAGTGGAAGGGAGAGAGGATTGCTCTCGAGTAGCCCTGTGTTTGAATTGCATTCACTGTCATTCCAATCTGAAGAAGTATATTGAAATATTTCAGGGGCGCTGCTCTGTCCTGTGCTCGTTTCCAGACGTGGCTGCAGGCAGTGGTTATCCAGCTTCCCGGCTGGGTGCCAGGGCTGACCCGCAGGCAGGTCGCGTGGGTACGTCGTGGCTTTTTACTGCCTTTGAGAGCTGCCAGCTGGAAGTCCAAAGTCAGCCAGGCGCCTCTGCAGGTGTGAGAATACAGAGCTGCGCGTGTGTGCCGTGTCATTCCGTGATCCCCTTGTATGTTCTGCTATTCAGTTATGACGGTACAGATCAGGGCATGTGATGGTAACTTCTCGTGGGTGTTTGGTTGTAGACATGGCCACAGGATGGGCTTTTCCAGCTCCTCGGATGGATCCAGGGCTGGATCCCAGCTGGCATCCCAAGGGTGAGTAGTCCGTCTTTATTGATTTTACCGAGTAAGCACTCCTTTTCAATAGTTTATTAATGTGAAATTGGCCTTCATACTTTCTGTTAACGTCCTCAAAGAGGAAAGCCTAAAGCTCACATAGGGAAGTATTCCCAAAAGATACCGGAAGGTGCAAAGGAAATCCTGAAAGACTTGGAGCAAGCAGCACCTGGTTGGTGTATTTCCCTCTGACCTTATGACTTGGGCAGCTGAGGTTTTAGATTCGTGTATGGACGTGCTGTAGCCTGCACAGCAGGAAGGGATCAATCAGAGCCTCACCGCAGTGACGCTCGATTTCACGCCTTGCGTGGGGTGGTGAGCCACAGAGATGGTCCAGCACAGCATCTGCTACCAGCTGTGGTTCAAGCTGAGTCCCAGGGGCAGCTGCTGCCCCCGTTGTACCATTACTGGTCAGAGCTGCTTTGTGCAGACGCTGGTATGCAGATGTCAGGAACCGGCGTGTGCTGAATTTGTGTTCAAGGCAGGCATGATGTCCCAAGAGATCTTGGCTGCCCTTTCCTCATGTTGGAAGTCAGGTGCAGATGCTGATTCTGCTTGTGATTGACTTTCAGCCTGCAGACTGATAGTGGTGGTAGGACGAGCGTGAGTGGTGGTGGTGCTCCTGGAGCGCGTGCGGGACTTGCGGAGGAGTGCATTGCTCATGAGCCGTGAGAGGGCCAGCACCCTGGCAGTCGCTGGAGGGGAGAGGGCCCTTGGGCAGCGGGGAGGATGGGTAGGCAGATTTGGGTGGCTGGGACCGTGTCGCGAATCCTGATTTAGGATCCTGCCAACTACGCCAGTTTGTCGCAAAAGAGTGATTTAGATCGCTTAAGGAATCACCATCAAAGGTAATAGCAAAAGTGGTTTTCATATGATGTTGTAAAACTTTGACTTAACAAAGTTCGATGGCGAGGTTCACTCTTAATTACTGCATGGAAGAATCCTACAAAGGAAAACTGAGTTACACTCGAGTTAGACTGATTCACAGAGAGACCGGGGACACAAAAGGGTAAGGAGGACCCTCCTGTAGAGTCACGAGGTTCAGAGTGGACCCCCTTGCTTTCTAAACTCCTTCCTCAGAGAGGAGACTAGGTGCAGATGGGTCCAAACCTAGTCTCAGACTTGGTCAACAGTTTGTGTCTAAAGGATTGTACATGCAAAGTTTATGTAATGTTTGATTAGCATCAATTCAGCCTGCAATTAAAGTTACCAAGACAAAATCAAAGTTACCGTACTACAAGGTTATGCACGATATCAGTCACTTACCAAAGATCTGTCGTTGGTAAAAGTGGTTGAGTCCCCACCCCTGGAGGTATTTAAAAGACGGGTAGATGTGGTGCTCAGGGCATGGTTTAGTGGTGGACTTGGCAGTGACAGGTTAATGGTTGGACTCGATGATCAGATTGAAACGAGAGGAGTTCACAGCCTGGCCATGGCTCAGGCCTTTCCCTCTTCCAGAGCCTGCCCCAAACCACGGGCAGTCTGGTCAAGGGGCTGAGCACACCCATCACGGACGGGCAGGATTTGCCTGGGCTGCAGGCCGCATCGATCCCCTTGCCAGGATCGGAGCAGCCCAGGCTTCACAGCCTGGTCCAGCCCCATTGCTCTCCTTGAGGTCTGCAGACTCTTGGTGACACCTCGGGGTCAGGGGTGGGTTGGAGCTGGACACGCAGCTTGAAGCTGGACCCCTAACTTGAAGGCACCCTTGAGTGGTTCATTCGGTTAATTCAGTCTTGGCTGGTTTAGCTCTCCGTTTCTGGTTGCATTTCAGAAAACTTGGCTGGGGTTTTCCTCTTGGAAGGAAAGTGTTTTGCATACAAATATGTAAATACCTTCCAATTCTTTTCCCCTTTGCTGGCTTTCTTCTCGGCAGCGCCTCCCCACATGGCATCCGTTCAGAAGACTGAAAGTCCTACCGCTCTTTGCAAAATTAAACCCGTGGACGTTATTTTTCATACATGTCAGCTACCAGCAAGCTTTTACTGGCGGCTTTTTTCTGTCACTAGGCTTTGCTCTGCTGATGTTCAGCTATCACTGAAAAGCTCATCACACCGGGTAGTTTACTGAAAACATTTTATTGTAATCAAGAAGTGACATAACAAGGCTGCAATGTGTTCTGCAAATCATTCTGCTGCTATTTTATAACAGATACCAGCTGCTTCTGCCAGGCAATTAAAAGAAAATTCAACTGTGAAAATTTTCAGGACAGAAAACTCCAGCCAGACTAATTAACGGTGGTTAAAAGTAAGAGGCCCCAGCAACGCCTTTCATGTTGCGTGGTCACAACTCACAATTCTGTACAAAATGTTCGCTTTTTAAAGCTCCGATGTAAAAATCAAACAATCCAGCGGCAATTTTTTAAGCGCAACACAGGGTCTTTCATGTCATCATTTGCAATGCTTGAACTCGTTCACATTTCAACAAAGTTTAATACAGATGACTTGGGAATTAAGTCTTTTTTCATTATCTGTCATTCTATGTAGGGACAGATTTCACTTTTTGGTCATCTTGCTCCTTGTCTTTGCTCTTCTTCCATTTGTTCTTCTTGTGCTTGTGTTTGTGGCTCTTTTCCAATTCCATTTCATTTCCAATGTGTTTCTTCTGCTGCTTCTGTTTCTTCTGCTTCTTGTCCTTCTTCTTCTTTTTTTTCTTGTTCTTTTTCTTGCTGTCTTGCCTCTCTCCTGAGCTGGCACTGCTCCTGTGGCCTCCAGTCTGACTCTCAGAAGGGCTTTGGCTACGGCTGCGCCTAACACTGGGACTGCTTTGCCTTTGACTTCGCCTTGCTTCAGGCCGGTCACCTGCAGCAGGTGCTGCTGTATCCTCTTTCACCTTATCAACAGCCTTTTCCTTTGGGTCGTCATGAGTTTTCCCTGCCGCTTCCTCACCTTTTGCAGATACCTTACTCTCACTTTCATTGCAGTCTGGTACAAATGCAGCCTCATCAGTGTCTCGCGTTCGATCAGAAGAGAGCGGCGAGGAGCTGCTTACCTGAGGCTTAGGCTGGGCAACACTTTTATTGTTTTGTCCAGTCACGTTCTCTTTCTCATGTTTTACATCTGGCGATTCCTCTCTCCAAGGTGCCTTATTACCACCTGGCTCTTTCTCTTCATTGCTCTTTACTTCTGGTACGTGCTTCTCTTTCTCTTCTCCTGCGTTTATATCTAGAGGTTTGGGTTCCTCCAATGTGCGCTTGGAATCGTGAGCAGCTTTGTGATCAGACTGCTGCCGCTCAGGCGGAGGGCTGCAGCTGCTCCTGTTGGCGTCTCCAGTGCACTTTTCGGACAGCTCTGCTCGTTCGTCTCTCGGCTTACTCTCCTGGACTGACGTAGATTCTCTGTTTTGAGAAGGGGACTCTCTTCCCCTTGCTAATTCACTCTTTTCATCTCTACGCTTGGAACTAGAATAATCTCTGTTGCCATCACGGTCAGAATTTTTGTCTTGCTTAGGAGTAAAGTCTTTAGCAGCGGATCCATGGCCAGTATCAGGCTTCTCTGAAAATCTGCGGTCTTTGGAAGATTGGGAAATACTTTTTCCATCTCCTTGCTCGGTTGCATGTTCTGAGGGGTCTTCTTCTTGCTGAACACTGCTCTTTCTCTTCTCAGAGGTGTCTTTGTCTGACAAAGAATGATCCCGGTCTTTGGTTTTTCCTTTTTCATTTGACATCGAACTTTTTGAACTTTTTGCGTCATGCTGGGAGCTTTCATAACTCACCTCTTTTGTAGTTTTCTGTCTTTCCTTCAAAGGCTCCGTCTCTTTCTCACTCTGTTTTACAGGGTTTGGTGGCTTAGCACTCGCATTTTGTATAACATTAGCAGGTTTTCCTACGGTTGCGGGCACCTGGGTAGATCGAATGTCTTCCTCTTCAGACTCAAAGTCATCCTTCTCCCACTTTGACTGAGGGACCTGGATCATAATAAGGATGTCTTTCTCAGGGGCTGTGATATCATTATTATACTCCTCCATGGTCTTAATGACAGTTTGTTTTGTGTCTGGCTTTTCTTCAGTCTTTCTAATGGGGCTTCCTCCAGTAGAACTAGTGCTAAGAGGGAAAAAGCTGACATTAATCATGGGTGAGATATACGCACCGCCATCTTTCGTAACAGTTTAGAAAACGGCTTGTGTTTCCATTCTAAATCTTGCGTATTTGTTCAAAAGATGTTCAATTAAGGGAACAGACGAGAGAAAGGATGAGTCCACTAGCTAAGACTACGAGCAATCAATTAATTTAGTACCTTCCTACTCTACATTTAATTAACAAAGACACGAGATTATCAGATTGGGGACTGTCTGACCTGGTAATTCCTTCATGTCCTGCTTCTACCAATGGTAGATAAATTAGCTATACATTCTTGTTTCGACATCTAAGCAAGCAATTAGGGAGAGGTATACACAACCACAGTTTTATTCTCATGTCCCAGTGTTCTTCTTCAGAAAAAATGTACGTTTTAAAAACTGTTTAGAATATCAAGACACTATCTTAAGTCTCCAGTGACGTCTTAAATGGTTTGAGTTTGCGCTGTCCGGCTTCTTTAGATGCTGAAATGTACGTAATAACAGCTTCACACTAGATTCACTCTTTCAAAGAAGTTGGCACTGAGCTGGAAGCAGTGTAGCTGTGTCAACACGGCACTGTGCTCAAAGCTCAAATCAGTACAAGATATTGGCAACCAAGCTGCTATTTCTGCAAGGTATCGTTTCATCTCATACTGACAAAAGTAGATCATTACAGCACCTTGCAATTTTTCAAAGGCAACATATTGCATGGTAGAGACATGTCTGTTATCCTTGCCTTTAGCAGTAAGCTGGATCTGAAGGAAAACCTCGAGGGGACTCCTCAGAGAGTCAACATATAATGAATAAGAAGGGGGGAAAAAAGTCCCAGAAGTAAGGGTGAAAGACGTCATCAATGAATTAACCTTATGAGCTGTCTGGGCAGTACAGACTGCTTGTTTTCTTTCACAAAATTTGATTCTGACCCAAGTACAGCTTAGCAGGAAAGATCACAGATTATTCACTCATTTAGCACAGATTTAGCTGTTCCTTTCATTAGTCACCATAAAGACTTTTACATTTGTTTGCAGGGGGGAGGGAGGAAAGAAAGAATAGGAAAAGAAAAGATGAGGTACCTGGTGCAATGTACCAGAGTTGCACTAGATCCATCAGCTGCCGTTCCTTTGCTTCTTACTTTTCCCTTTGCTTTTTCTTGCTTAACTTTGCTGCTGTTCGGCTCAGCTTTCTCACCAGGTTCTTCTGCAGGTAGCACATTTTCTCCACTCACAACCTTTTTGCCAGTTTCTTGGTTAAGTTTAATCTTTTTGGCGGGGTTGTTAAGAAAAGCAGGTTTATCCTCTTCTGGAGTTTGCTCTCCTTTTTCACCATCAGGCTCAGTCTTCCCCTTTGGTGGTCTTTTCGAGTCAGCAGCTTCTGGTTTAGAGGCCTTTAGGGAAGTCGCTTCATGTTCTTCAGCAACCTTTTCATCTACTTTTCGTTTTCTTTGTTCAGGTTTTGCATCAGAGGGGTTGCTTTTTTCAGCAGGTGTTTTTGACTTGCCCTCTTTGTTGGAGGGCTTCTCCGACTTGGTTTCTTTTCGATGGTCTTTCTTTGCCGTTTCCTCGTTGGCTGCTCTGGTTTCTGGGTGATCTTTTGTAACTTTGGGGTGAGCTTTCCGTGGGGAACCAAGAGCCTTCTCAGCCTTTTGAGAGGAAGAGGTTTTAACACTGTCTGTCTTTGGCAACTCTTCCTTCACTTTTTTCACAGCAGGTTCCATTCGAGGAGATTCTTCACGATCGCTGTCCACCTCCTCTTGGGAAGCTTTAGCTGGTTTTATTATGCTGTCGTTCTTAGGCAGAACAGCCGCTTCTGCTTTCCGCTTTGTCTTGTCAATTTTTGCTTTTGGCTTCTCCTTCTCTTTTTTCACCTTTGCAGATACTGGTTTGAAAGCAAGAGAATCTGCTTCCATAGGCTCATCTCTCACAGGGGTGGCATCGTCTCTTCTTGGGAGCATGAACAGAGAGTCCATTTTAACATCTGCTGCTGGAACTGGCTCTTTGGCTTTCCTCGCACCTTCTAACAACTCAGCTTTGGGAAAGCCTTCATTCTCATCCCCTTTTCTTCTCTTCTGGGGGTTTTTATCTTTATTTCCTTTGCCATCTCCCAGTGGATGTTCCACCTCCTTCTCTTTGGATTTTGTAGCATCTCGGATGTCATGGCTCTCTCTTCCAGAAGGTTTTTCAGGGTAATTTCCAGCTGTATTGCGATTTCTGTGGCTCTGCCCACCAGGATAATCCTCCCTACGTCCCCAAGCCTGTGGCAAATTCTCTCGTCTGGTCCCAGGCGGACCAAACCTATCTGGAGAAAAGTTGCCCCTGTTTACTGGAGGCGGAGGTTGAGGGCCAACAGCAAAGCTCTTGTGAAACTTTTTGTACCATTCTCTAGAGTTCCTTTCCCATTCTCTGTATCTTTCCTTTTCAAATGGATCTCTCAAGTCAACAGATCTGCCATAGCACGCTTTCATATCATGTGGAGGAACTTCTCTGTATCTGTTAAAATACTCCCTTCCTCCTTCCCCTCGAGGTACGGTCCGTGTAGTGGGAGAGTGGCCTCTAAACACTGGAGACCTTGATCGTGAACGGTATCTTCTTAGCCTTGAATGGTGATAACCCCGTGACCTTGACCTAGAACGATATTTATGACTCTTCCCTTTGCCTCTTCTTGAATACCGTGGGGATCGTGAGCAGGAACGAGAA
This sequence comes from Platalea leucorodia, assembly GCF_965183815.1. Lineage (NCBI taxonomy): Eukaryota > Metazoa > Chordata > Aves > Pelecaniformes > Threskiornithidae > Platalea > Platalea leucorodia. The sequence goes on from NW_028121412.1 coordinate 165,103, forward strand.
TGGGAACGACTAAAGGATCGAGAGTAGGAGCGAGAGCGGGAAGAACCTGATCTTGACTTGGAGTAGGTGTATGAACTTCTCGAGTAAGATGAAGCACTATAGGGAGACTTGGACCTTAAAAAAAACACAAAACACAAAAAAAGTGAAGTTAACTCAAAACAGTCGCTCTCCCCAGTTTTTTTCCTCCCACATTTGGTTTGGGTTTCTTTTCCTCTCCACAGGCTAATGCCAAAGCTTCTTTCAGCTGCTGACATACTGCTACTGCAAACTGAAGAACTTGATCGTATGTAAAAGTTTCTGCTTAGGAGACAGAACAGCTGCTGCATTGTTAGTGTACCAACATACAGGAAGGGGAAGCGTATTTCCACCCACTTCTATGACATTAACTACCATAGCTATTGATTGATCTAAGGCGGGGTATACTGGCCTCTACTGGTACATGAACGCACACATTTTTCACTACTCAACAACTACCTGCAGTGCAAATCATTTTTGTTGCAGTAAGATGCAAAAAGTGCAAGTCTTAATGGCTAGAGTGCAGTATCAAACACCAAGAAAACACGATTTAGCCTGAAGACGGCAAAGCTCCATTTTAAAATGCCAGCTGAGTCTCTTCATCTTCACTACTGGTTTGGCAATTTGTACAGGATGCAAAAGACTTGTACTGCAATCTTACACCCAGGACTATTTACTCCTGTCGCTGCTGATCCCTTGACTCATCCAATCCATCTGACGATGGAGAGGTGGAGGCGAACTCCTCCTGATTCTTCTAGACAACCCGCTTCTCCATTACGGACGTGTAAAGCAGTTACCTGGAAAACAAACGCCTACGCTCCTTTTGAATCTTTTTATATTCCATCGGTTCTTTACCAAAATCCTTTGTAAACTCATCACATTTGGACTTTTTCTTCTCCCTGTTAAAAGAAGTTTGACCTTTCTTACAAGGATAGTTTGACCTTTCTTACAAAAAGACATCAAGAAACAAACCCTGGCCGATAGGAGAAAATGTCTACGGCACGCAAATGCAAAAGGTGAACATCCTAGTTAAGCAAAGCCAGTTTAGAATGCCTAGAAGTTTCAGGGAAAGCTTTAGAATGACATTTGTCTGGGTTTACTTTTGCATGGTTTCACCTGCAATGAAAAAGAATATTGCAAAAACCACTAGGTCATCTTTGCTTATGTCAGACACACTTTAGTGTAACTGCAGTCCGATATACTATCGCAAGAGATACAAAAATGAAAACCAACGCAACTTCATTGAGCCAAATACTTACTCCTCTTTAGGTCTCTGTTGTTCTCTGTAAAACTCCTCCCTAGGTAAAGGAGGTGCTTGTGTCGTTGGGATGGTATTTGAAGGAGCCGTTGGTCCTGCTGTTGGTACCCAAGCTGGCGACCTGTTGGCAGGAGCTGGGGGATATCCTGGAGGGGGGGCAGTGCACCCAGCAGCTGGAGGCTGACCAGGGGGAAACTGAGGAGGCAACTGGGGCGGTGGTACCCGCGGTGGGAGAGGAAGGGCATGGGGTGGTGGAGGATGCAAGGGAGGTGGAGGCACAGGCACAAAGATGGCTATTGATGGTGGCAGTGCTGGGGCCTGAGTCCTTTGGGTACGTTCACTAGGCGGGCGTCCTCGATTTGAACTTCTAAAGAAACCCAAAAACATGTGTCACTGTTTGTTACACTCTGCCCCAATTTTAAAGAGGAAGGCGAAGGAAGCGGGAGCACGGTGGCGAGCACTTCTTGTTCTCAACTTAAGCATTTCTCTCCCTGCTGTCTGTTCATTAGAGACTGCCCTCATTTCTTGATCCTCAGACTCGCCTTCCACATCCCCAGCCCCAGCGGTTCCCTCAGTCTTCTCTCCTTATACTCAGCTTTGCGCCTGTGGATGGAGGCTGCCCGTGCTTGAAAGACACTCCCATCTCCCCTGTGCCAAGTGCCCACCGCTCCTCTGCCACTCCTTGATATGGTCAATACTTCACACTTCTGATCTTCAAAGCACTGCACAAATACTAACTCATCTTCTCTCAAACTTCTTTTAACTTCTTCCACATAAGCCTCCTATGTTGTTGCCTCATGAGGATGTGTTTGGCCTGGTTTTGTCCCCAAATTGTTATTTTCGGGCTTACTGAATTTGAGATTTTAGACAATCTGTGGGATGGATCCTGGGGTTTGTTTTTATTTATCTTTAGCATAGTATGAACACAATGCCCCCTTACAATCTATCTATAACAAATACGTACCAAAAGGAAGGACTAACTTGACACTGCAATAATAGAGAAAACAGACTCCTCTCTCTCTCTCCAACTGAGAGAAAGCAGCTTGGCTATTTCAGAGGACTGAATTGAAGACATTCAAAATTTTTATAAAATAACACAACACAGTGTTGACTATCCAATGCTTTGCTCAATCAGTATCAACTAAGTTGGTAAAAAAGAATGTTGGAGGCTGATTTCTATGGGGAAATCAATTTCTCCAGCCCTATTCAGCCAGTGATCAGAAGGGTGGCTTTCCACCTCACCCTTTAATGATATTTCATTTTTGTATGTAATTATGCTTTCTTCAAACAGTGTTCATTTTTCAGAGTCCTCTTCTCAATCATGTGCTGCAGTTTTCTTTTAAATACTCTTACTGCAAGCATAGATCCCCTTCGTTAAAGCCAATTCAAACGAAGCCATTTAAAAACGAATTACCACTTGTATTCTCCACAACTATCTGTGCACACTTATTTCATTCTAAATCAGCTTTAAGTTATTACATTATTATTTACTGTATAAGCTACGTGTTATGGTCTCGTTTAACAGGTTACAAGTAGGAATATATTGAATTTCTGTAGCATACTTACAGCTCCCAGCCTGGTCTGCCAGCTGCTGAGCGAACTGCGCTGGCTCTCCTGGGATGGCCTTTTGGCGTGGAGAGAGGAAAAAGAAAAAAATCCCATTCAGTTGATCTGAAGATAAGTTTTGAAAAGAACTTCTCAAGTTATAGTTGCTTACCAGTTGTGTGTATTGAGTGTCCTTGGGGGCCCAGAAGACTTGGTAACGCTGGTTGTCTTACTACAGGAACCCGACAGCCCTTGTGAATAAATGCAAACAGTTGGAAAAGAAGCTCTGCTAAAATACAAGCAGCACTGCATATGTTGAAATAAAATTTACCTTCTCTTCCACCAAACTGCCGATTGACTGAAAGGAAGATTTAGAAAGCCCAGCAGCACTCACCAGCGCAGCAGGAGGCAGAACAGTACCGGCATCACTACAAAAAAACCCAAATTTTTATTATTCAAACAGTGTTTTGAAGTGCTACTTGAAATACAAAGTCCCAAGTGAGAAAAGGCTGACTATAGTAAATGGGGAAAAAAATGAAAAAATAATCTTCTCCAGATGTACAAATGGGAAGTTGGCCGATTCCAAATGAAGCACTGACGAGAAGTCTGTTTGGACTAGTGGCATTTAACGAGAAATAGAACAGAATAGACTAGACTATTTCAGTTGGAAGGGACCCACAACGATCATCTGCTCTGACTGCCTGACCAATTCAGGGCTGACCAAGTTAAAGCATGGGATTAAGGGCACTGTCCAAATCCCTCTCCAACACTGACAGGCTTGGGGCATCGACCACCTCTCCAGGAAGCCCGTTCCAGGGTTTGAACAACCTCTCGGTAAAGAAATGCTTCCTCATGTCCAGTCTAAGCCTCCCCTGGCACAGCTTGGAACCATTCCCACGTGTCCTATCACTGCATCCCACCGAGAAGAGATCAGCACCTCCCTCTCCACGTCCCCTCCGCAGGAAGCTGCAGAGGGCAATGAGGTGGCCCCTCCGCCTCCTCTTCTCCAAACTGGACAAAGGCAGAGTCCTCAGCCGCTCCTCAGAGGACATTCCTCCCAGCCCTTTCACCAGCTCTGTTGCCCTCCTCTGGACGCACTCAAGGACCTTCACCTCCTTCTTCAATTGTGGGGCCCAGAACTGCACACCGTGTTCAAGGGGAGGCCGCAGCAACGCTGAATACAGCAGGATAATGACCTCTTTTCACTGGCTGCTTCCCCTGCCTTTGATGCATCCCAGGATGCAGTTTGCCCTCTTGGCTGCCAGGGCTCACCGGAAAAATATTTTAGTAAGCTGGCTGCACATAAAAGGATTGGAGTACGTATAGCCCAGACACTGACTCTCAGTTGTGGAAGATGCAAGAACTGAAATTCTCTTGGGAAACGTTTATGTGCTGGCTCAGTGGCTGCCTTAGAGGTTCTTTTGACTTGTGACCTTTGTAGTCAACGGTACAGCTGCGCCTGACAGTCTTCTGGACAGAGTGGCTCTTTGCATTCCAGGCATAAAATCGAAAGGACAGAAGCCCTCAACAACAGTACAGATTTTCCATGTATTTTCATACCGCTTCACTGGGTTGCCAACTAGGACTTTGTTGGTAAATGTTTGTAAAGACTTCAAATTTACAGTGTTTCAATGTTTATTATCCAAATCTGCGTGCGGCGCTGACTACACGGCATTACTGAGAATGACTCTGACTTATAATACTGATGATAGAAATACTGTAGAAAAAAGTGATGTGAAACACCTGGTCAGTTTTACCTCTCATTGGGCTTTTTCACTTTTCAGGAAACGATTATTTCCTCAGTACTAAAGAGAAATGAATGCACTCCAGAAGCTCTGACATAACCAAATGCTTACTTTAGGAATTGCTAGCCACTTAAACTCAAAGGGCTCCTGGGGGAAAAAAGTTCCTCTTTCAGGGTCAACGCGTACTGAATGACTTGTAAGAGAAGCAAACCAAAATACTTTGGAGAAAATTCTTGCATGAGGCACGCTTCCAAATTATTAAAGTGTCCTCATTCAAAGTAAAACCCAAACCCAGAACGGCCACAGTTCTCTGGAACTGTCACTAATGCTATAGAAATCGCTAGCTGAGAAGCTCAGGAGAAACAATCTAACTTCTTTTATATTCGTGTTGATCTACAGATTTCCTTACCAAAAAGGTCCACCTGGCTTTTCAGCAGGGGCCAACGATGACAGAGCAGCAACAGAAGAAGAAGCCAGACAAGCCAGTGGACTCATGAGTGGATCCCGCTGGCTGGAAATTGTTGGCCAGAGCAGAGGCTGCAGGTTGCGGGCTGTTGTTTGCCTCAGGAGTGGTGGTGGAGGTGGTGGCGGTGGCGGCTGCTGCTGCTGTTGCTGCTGAACCTGCTTATGGAGCCCTTTTGCGTAGCCAGTCCCATTTCTGAAGTTGTTCACAGCCTAGAGGCAGGAAAGCATTTACAAAAAGTTAATACGAAACTTCAGTAGACAGACGAAGAAAAGCCTGCACGGAGTAAAACTCCTTGTGTATCCTGTAAATGCTATCAGTCCTAAAATGAATCAACATACAGATGTATGGATACATCACACTGAACACTGATATTCATGACTTGCAACTCAGAGTAGCTGTATTTAAAGTACTCCAGCGTTAGCACTGAGTTTGAAAGTGAGACAAGCCTGTTAAACAAAAGGGTGACCTGAATTTGCCAGATTGTCTCTAAAGAGTTGTAAGCTTCTGTAACAACAGATAACGTATTTGAAAAGTAAATTGAGCCTTACTCCATTTAGCCTTGCTTAAGGAGAGGTAAATGAATATCTTCTTCCCTTTCAGCTTTTGAAAAATAGACTTTTCCTTGCCAACAGTTTACGTGAAAGTCATCGTGTTACCTGGCGTAGGGACTTGTTGGCGACTAAAGCGTCAGGAGAAACGTCTGTTTGATGACATGTGGGGCATCTGTGTTCCTCAGAGTCCAGTAACGCTGTTCTAATACCTGTGAATCATCAGAATCATCAAAACAGCTTTTAGCCAAACTAAGGAGTATTTTTGGGGTCTAATCAATTCTAAACACAAGTGTGTGGTTAATGGGTGAATATGGTCTTGAATTGAGAGCACGGAGCGATCAATGTTCAACAGTGTAAAAAATTTCCAGTCTGCAGCAAATAACTATACGGTTTGATATTGCACTCATGCAACACCTGAAGATGTAGAGGAGGCTGTGCCTTGATGTTCCGACTGATCTTCTTTCCGCTGGCTAGTACAGTGAGAAGTCACTAACCTCAAGGTTAATGAAGAAAACACATTTCAACACATTAGGAGGTTTGAGTTCTGAAGGTTTTAACCAACCCTCCGGTGGAGAAGAAGGCGGATTAAATGCCTGACTATCCGTTTGTTGCAGACCACACCAAATCACCAGAGCTGGCTATATAATTTTGTATGAGAGAAAGGGCTGTGGACAAATAAATGCAGTCACTATCTAATTCTGGAATCTCCTGCACAATTACGCACTCTTCTCATACTCGTCCTTCCGTATTGTGCTGGTCTGGGCGGGGACAGAGTTAATTTTCTTCATAGTAGCTAGTGGGGGGCTATGGTTTGGATTTGTGCTGGAAACAGGGTTGGTAACACGGGGATGGTTTCCTTATGGCTGAGCAGTGCTTACACAGAGTCAAGGCCTTTTCTGCTTCTCACACCGCCCCACCAGCAAGGAGGCCGGGGGGGCAGAAGAAGTGTGAAGGAGACACAGCCGGGACAGCTGACCCCAGCTGAGCCAAGGGCTATCCCACACCGTATGGCGTCATGCGCAGCATATAGAGCTGGGGGAAGAAGAAGGAAGGGGGGGATGTTGGGAGTGATGGCGTTTGTCTTCCCAGGTAACGGTTACGCGTGATGGAGCCCTGCTGTCCTGGGGATGGCTGAACTCCTCCCTGCCCATGGGAAGGACGGAATGAATTCCTTGTGTTGCTTTGCTTGTGCGCGCGGCTTTTGCTTCACCTGTTAAACTGTCTTTATCTCAACCCACCAGCTTTCTCGCTTTTACCCTTCCGATTCTCTCCCCATCCCACTGCGGGGGAGCGAGCGAGCGGCTGGGTGGTGCTTAGTTGCCGGCTGGAGTTAAACCACGACACGCGTGTAAAGAGATTTAACGAGATACATAAAAAGGGGAAAAAGCTTTCTGCCTTTTTTTTTTCCTTTCTACAAGGAGAGTCCTTTCCTAGTCAGGCTATACTTCAGTCTTAAATCGAACTGGTGACAAAGTAATGCCGTTATCTCCTATGTCTGCTTTCAGAAGATCAGTTTGATGTTTGGGATTAACAAACCTGGGAGTAACACTTACATTCGTCACAGTAACTGTTTCTACAGCAGGGAATAACCACGGCATCAGTCACTGTATCTTTACAAAGGAGACACAGCAGCTCCTCTGGAACGGGATCATGGGAGGAGGAGGGGGAGGACGGCTCCTCGGGTAAAAAGGGTGGCTTTTCCTTCTTGCCTCTGGCATAAGCTTCCCTGGAGGGGGGGGAGGGGAGGAAAAAGAAAAAAGTGAAAGACGAGGAAAGGAAAACTTTTCCAAGCGTAGGATTTTATCAAAGGAAGACAAGAGATGGAATTCTCCTCGCTCCACACTAGCCTTCGAAGACGCAGGCATCTCGTTTAAACTGCTTTTCTATAGCCACAAGACCAGAAGAGGGAGGGGGGAACAATTTTCCTTCTGCAGAACTCTCCCATTCATTGGATCAACTAAGAAATTGGCTCCAACTACAACAATAATGTTTTGACAGCTAGAAATTGGGTGCAAGGAATCCCACCTCTCCTTTGCCAGGGGGTAAAGGTAAATTGCAGGCTCAGGATGAAGTGAGTCTCCGAGTAATTCCATTTTATAAATAAGGGCAGTCTATGTTCCAGCTTCTACAAAAGGAGATCCACGACAGAAAAGCAGAAGTGCTACCAAGTGCATTTCGTAACAGCCCCTCTTGTCAGCCCACTGCTGGATTTTCTGAGTTTAGAGCAACAGGGAAACTTCAGCCTGTTTCACACGTGAGCTTGGATAAAAGTCAGAGGGGGAGGAAATCTCAGTCCAACGGCGATGGGTTACATTTTGCAAGAAGCCTTTGAAACATAAACCAGCAGCAAAACGAGCTTTCAGAGAGAACAACTCCCACTGTCAACACTACTGAAATATTTTGCAGAAATACAGATTCTTAGCACAGCACTAGTTTAACCAGCTTCCAGGGCCATGAGCAGTAGGGCCACCCTATTTTAATCTTAGAAAGTATCACAGATTTTAAGGTTCAGATACAACGACAATGCTTCCTCCCCTGCAATTACAGAGGCTGGCCGATTTGGTCGCCTGGCCACTCAGACATTTACGCACAGTTTCTCTCATTCGCTTTTGGGTCGGTCCAATGAATTCCCTACTTACGCATTAATAGCTGGTATGGCATACTTCCCAGTGTTGGTTAGCATAGCACCCTTTGTATTGGGATCTTTCACCTCTATCAGGAAACTCCGTGGAATTCCCGTGCTCCTTTTAATTCTGGGAACAGACTCAACATTTTTGCCCTGTTAAGAGAAGAAAGGCAAACATAGCTCATCTTAAGACCCACACTTAAAATGACATGCCCATGATTATTCTAAGCAGCAAAAGCCTTTAATCCTCTCCTTTTCCTTAACAGAAGGGTTGCTTGACTAAAATACTTATTTTCCTAAATGAATATAGCCAGGGTGTTCCAAGGCTTGAGCAGTGTTTTGAACGCCGTCGACACTCTTGGGCTTAACTTCAGGTTCCTTAAGGGTGAAATATCCCTTAGCCTGCCCTCCGCTCAGAAAAGACACCAACCCGCTCCTCCTCCAAAGCGCAATTCCCAGGGCAAGCTCAGTTCAGTGCTCTGAACCAGGCACTGAGGAACTGTATATGAAGGTTCAGTTCATACCTCACGCATATACAACGGTAAATGGCATGCATACTCACCCAGAGGCTTGTGTCATTAAAACAGGCAAATATTCAGCGGGTGGGGTCAACAGAAAGGAGCTTGGGTTTATACGAAATACTAAAAACTGTGAACTGTTGTTAAAAAGAGTTAAAACCAGAAACATTTCCAATGATATTGGAATATCTAAAAATATGCATGAAAGTTCACAGAGAAAGATCTATGGACATATTGAATGTCTATGACCTGGAAAAAATAAAAGTTTACATTTACAACTCCAGGTTTCCCTTGAATTTTGAAGGGCTTCACCCCCAGAGAAACAATTCCAAAGATGAGCAGTCATGTAGTTGTTAGGTAACTGCCAAGGTAAAAAAATGAACCCCCAAGTAACACCAGAAGTCCCCCTCAATCTTACCCCATTTGTTGGGCAGTTCTTTATATAGTGGCCAGGTTGTCCGCAACAGAAGCAGGTATATGATGGTGGAAGCAGACCCAAGGGTTTCTTCATGTAACTAAAAGGTTTTTGGGAAAAAGAAAAAGCTATGCGTGCGTCTCTCTTGTTAAAACAAACATCTCTACGATTTTTCCATCATCTTCAAAGAACAGATTGGACGTTATCAACACTTACTTGATTGGATGATACTCATGGCAGGACTGTGTCATCATAGCCTTGATTTTATCTTCTTCAGAAGCATTGGCCTCAGCCAGATTGGCAGTCTGTTCAACAGGCAATACACACATTAGAAACACATTTCAGCCCACACGGCCAAAGACACCACCACTCCCCCGATCCTGCAAAGAGCAGCACAACGCGGGCTGAGGTTGCATGAAAACAGCCGCTGACAGAAAACAGAGCCGTGCTGAAGATGCGCTGGGGAGTCCTTAGGCCACTGCAGGGGGTTTATGGGCCTGGGAACCTACTTGAAAAGAGCCTTCTTGGGCACTCCAAACCTTGGGCTCTCTTTGTACCTCACACAAAGACTCCTGTAACCAATCCAATGTGCTTCCAAGTGGACTGAAGCTCTGTGTAGGAAAAATTATACTATCCAGCACTTTTAAACGGATTTTTAAGCCCCAGACTATTTGAAGCAGAAGATAGCCCCTGGACATTTAATTGAAAAAGATGCAGGCAAGTACCATTATTTACATTTCGCAGCAGTAAAAGGACACACAAGAGTCGGGGAAGTGGGTCTTGCTGGCTGAAATTCAGCTTCAGACACAGAAGCATTAAAAGGAATCAAGCTTTTTATAATCCCTCAGCAAGACAAAAGATTCTTGTCAGTGGACCACGATGTGCTGTAGGCAGTCCCAGCTGCACGTTCCCCCCCGCTACCCTCTTCATATTCAGCGATTTAACTGCAGCAAGCAAAACCTGCCGGTTTTTCCAGTTTACTGTGTCCTTTTAACATACAAATCGTAATAGAAACCTTATCCAGAATTACTGAAGGTAGCTGATTTTTCTTTTAAGTCGTGTTTGTTCCAATGTTTTTATTACACACCAGCCCAGATACAAGCAGGGCCTGAGGGAGTGACTGTAAATGATCTGGACCTTCAGGCACTGATCATGCAGGTCAACCACTCCTGCTTTTGTTTTTAGATGCATTCACTCCCAAAAGCAACCAACCAGGTTCAACATTCTCTGAAATGGTTGTTTCATATACACAGTTTTTTCTCCACAGTCACATAATGCAGATCGACATCTATGAAATCATTAATGTTTATAGAAAACTTTACAGATACTTGACTCGTTTGTTTGAACCCAAACGGTTTACAAAACACACCCAAAACCCACAAAACCTTACTAGGAATAGACCAAAATTCAAACATAGCGTTTCATACATAGGAATAATAAAACAGAAACCTGCTAACACATTGCCTCCATGCTAAGCCAGTCTGCACTGAAGAGGTCAGAGCAAGTAACAGTTTTGAGCTGCTTTATGCTATGTTCCTGTATTTTTCTGAAATACTTAAATTTTCTCAAAAGCTTCAATGTGTGCCCTACTTGGACAGGTTTTCACATTTCAGAGTAAAACTTCACAGGAGTTTACAGAACCAAGGACACGTTCAGAGACAGCACCAATGGAGACCAATTTCTTTTGGTGGCTGCCTTCCAAACAAATTTATGTTTCCTTCCCCCCAGTGTACACAATTTAATTTCTGCAGGAAGAGAGGGAAGAAGTTACCCGTGGGGAGAGATTTCTCTTTCTCGGCAATGAACTCCAGCCTTTATTTTCAGAAGAAAGAACCAGCTCCTCTGCATTAAGCCCTGCCTTCTCTAATCTTTGTAACTTTGCAGACTAGGAATTCAGTTGGCTAGCACTACGCCTGTCACAAAGGGCCATCACTAGTGCTTTCCCCGACAAAGTGACACCTGGCTGAGCAAAACCAGCAAGCAGCTCCATAGCAAAACAGGGCATTACAACCGTTTCAGAAGGGCACATCTGCTAAAATGCCACACATGCGCATCGGCATGTTCCTCTCGACAGTTAGGTACACTGACACAATTTACACAGTCTGCATTCAAACAAATTAGATCGTGGTGTCCACTGTAGATACGCTACAATTGATGAAATTGTGCAGCATCCGCAGAATGCATCTAGAACTATAAGGACTAGAAATTCAAAAATAGCCATGCAATTGTCCGTGTTCCAGAAGCGCTTCTATTTTGGCTGTTGCAAACCCCCTTGAAATGGCCATAACTTACAGCCAATTAAATTCTTCTGTAAAAAGTGTGTTAGTTTCCAACGCAAAATTAACAAAACATAGGAAAAACGGTAAACGGCTTCCGAAGTGCTGCTGCTTTGTGTCTTGCAGATGAGTAATACTGCAACATTATGTTGAGGCTGAGTTCCCATACTGGTAACTCCTCTTTACAGGATAGTACCAAAATATACACACGTTTTAAAGTTAAAATAAAAACTTTAAATTGCTAAGAATTAAATTAAAGTTGTGTTCACATTACAACAGTCATCCAGCTACAGATCACGGTATAGGACTTAAAAATATGAAGCTAACACAGTTTTTTTAAAGTATTTGACAAGAATACGTACATACCTTAGCAAGCTGGCCCAGAGAAATAGATGCAGAAGAGTCATCAATCTGTTCACAAAAAATGAAACACAGATTCAAGTTCTACAATCAAAACACAGCAATAGTTAACCTCTGCTGTAGCCTGAGAGCCTGCGCTATGTCCTCTGAGTGTCACTCAAAGAGGCATTTCTAACCTAGTGCAATCTGTATCTGCTCAAAACAAAGTCCAAGCCTATGACAGCTTAAGAGTGCCTATGTGGTTCATGAGAAGAAACTAAAAGAACCAAACCCGCTTGCGATCAACTCACTGCTCCAGAATATCGCAGAGAAGGACCCCTGTCCAATGTTCACAACTGCTTAAAAGCTGAAAGGGTAAGGAAGCTGTCAATTTTCAGCTCAAAAGGACTTAAAAAAATACTTGAGTTTGTTTGAGAAGGAAGCATCACGACAGGAGACTTCTTTTCAGTGTAGTTTGTAAATTAAGCAGTTAACGTCTCATCATTTAGAAATGCACACGGTTTGGGTTTATGAACGCAGTACAGTTGCCCGTCAAAATAAAGCACAGGCGTATATGCCCTGAAACATGAACTCTGCCCCTCCTGTCCACCAGTTTAAGAATATTCACCGTCCCCCACCAAACCCAAATAAGAACACCAATCCATCACCAACACATCAGCCATACAAGTAACCACCACTTTGTCTAGACAAAAATCAACTGCTCAAATTATTGAAATAAAGGTGACCGAGAGTTTGGCCAAACTAAAAATTCAGCCAGGAAGGACCACAGTTGTGCCTGACGGTGCTAAAACAACGGCCATGACTCTCTGCATTTCTGCAGCCTCGAAGGACAAACACCAACTAGAGATCCTTGCTGTTACTGAAATAGTAATCGAAGTCAAAAAGGATCCACTTTCCTGCTTTGGGCGTAGTAACATTAGGGCAAGAGCGCAAATGTGGAAGTGGAGAATGATAGCTAACACAAGACAAGACAACGAAGAAATATTCAAAGTGTAAGCTTTTGTGCATGCTTTTTAAAAAACTCTTAACTCATTTCAATTTTGCTGCTTTACTCTTCAACAACAATTGGCAAGCTTTCCAGTGCTTTATTCCTGAAAGAAACAAAAAGCACACGACAAGCTGTACAAACATACATCTTGCCAGCTCTAGGCAGCCAGATGGAGAACACGGCACCACGTTCAGCTGTGCAAACCCTGAACCTACATGATCTAAAACCGATCACGCGTCCTCTGTACAACACAAAGTCATTCAGGACATGTTCTAGCAGACTCAGTACGAAATACAACGCATTACTGGGCACAAATACCAACGTTCACATCAGAGCTGTGCAAATAATGGCATTACTCAGTTTTTACTATGCCCAATCAAAGACATTGTATTTACAACCTATGCTATGTTGTACTGGAAAAGATATTAAGTTCATGTTTGGAAAACTACTACAAAGCTGCATTGTTTAGAATTAAGGGCAGTGTGTAGAAAAAAGTGTGAGATTGTGTTTTACATACTGCTCTTGATGTGCCACTCGCTGGCTCAGTTCGACTTCTTCTAGAAGAAGAAATAAAGGTGATCAGAACTTCAAATAAAGCACTTGTACCCAACGTAAAGTAGTGAAAACCGATTATAAAACCTGAATATCAAAACATTATGTCCCGATAGTCTCGTACATGTGGAAATTTATTCATATACACAAACTGTTCTCCCTTGGTACATGCAGTGCAACTAAAAAAAAATCCCCAAATCACGTTTCTACTTTGTCACAAATTACTCTAAGGCTTACAGCTATAGAACACAGCAGTGCAAGAGCAAGCCCTCAGGTATTTTGTCTCTGCTATGGAAATATCAAAAATACAAAGTCTGTACTACAGGTCTGTGTTCTTCCATAATCAGCCACCAAAACACGAAGGTCACTTTAGCCAATGTGGGTGCCCCCAGCGTTACAAATAGGCACCAGATACAGCACTTTAGTTTCTAAGAAAGAACAGGGACAGTCTAGACACTTTGAAGTGCAAGTGCACTTATGTTAAAAAAATCAGCCGTCGGACAAAGAAATACCAAACCCGTCAGCAGCAGAGTCTTTAGAACAGGGTTGCTTTGTGGAAGCCCAAGCCCTGTGCTCAGGTATCTGCCATATTTAGCTATGAAAGTGCCAAAATATTAAATGTGTTACGTATGCTATATTGACTCAAAATAGTAATAGAAAGGTCACCTGAAAGCAGTTCCTGGGGCTTTGTGCGATTTAGGAGTCCTGCGACAAAAGAGAAAGGTCTTGATTGCCAGAATTTGCATTAAGATAATCTTGACAATGTTACAATAGTTTAGGAAATATTTATTACATTTGAACACTCGCTGAGATTCCACACACTCATTGATCTGTACCTGCATGCTACTCATCATGGATCAGACATGCAACCGCTGATAGCGTTAGCAAACAATTCATACATCCTCCAAAGTGTGCCATGAGCAGAGGCAATTCAAAGGCTGCAGTGGAATTTAGGTACAAATAGAGAGAGTGCCATTCTTTCCTCATCCCCACATGCAGGCATTTATTTGGTCTTTGATGCTAGCAGCATCTCTCCTCTCCTTTCAGGGCAGCATTACAATACCAGGAGAGGGTGCCATCCAACCCGAAACGGAGGATGCATTGACAAGACGGCGCTAAGCATACGCGTTGAAATTAACCCCCAACACAAGGCCCTGTTTATAAGCACAACGCTGTGGCGTCCAGAATTACCAGGCAGCGCCTGAAAGCACTGTAACAACCACGGCAGTAATACGCCCAAAGTTTACATGCAGAGCCACATTAATTCAGGGGTTTTTGCTTGCAAAGGCTTCCTGGGTCCCAGGATGCTCCTGTACTGTTGGTTCAAGACACGCTGTAACTCATCAGTTTATTTACTGAGAACCAACATTAGAAAGACGTGGCAGAACCCCAAGCTAATAATATCAACTAATTGTGGTGGAGAGGTGTATCTTTAAGTAGGCTGGCAAACAGGACCCTCCAAACAATGCCAGTGGAGCTAATATAGAACTGGACTGCATGAATACATAAATGACAGCAATAATCCTGTAGTCGGGATTGCATTTGAAGGGCTGTCATTTTAATCAATATGCCCGGTTCTCTGTCCTCCGTGAATCTTAGGAATACAGAACTAAAACCTGGGGCACCGGTATCACCTCAGGGTAAAAACAGACTTAGAAGGATAACTAGTAACATTTGGTACCGTGCTAAACGGCTTACTGAGTTTCAAGTTTGGAAAGGATTAACCATTCCTTCATCGTACTTGCACAAAAGGCAATATACTTTAGGATATTGTTGTTTTTCTCTTGCCTGAAACGGACATTGTCTTTAGGAAACTACTAAGAATCACTTCTGAATGGAACTTCTTGTTTGCATGGTTCGCCAGCCGGCAACTCTTGGTCTGTCCTCTAGAGCTAGCGTGCAAAAGCCCCAGATTTGGGGGGTAAGAAGAGCTGCCATATCCCTCCCCCTCCCTCCCCCAAATGCAAGGAAGAGTCAAACCCCGAGAAGCAGACTCTTCGGAGATGGGAACAAATTACAAGTTTACACTACAATGCCTATCTGTCTGTACTATAAAAGCCATCAAAGCAAACACATATAATAAGGAATCTCTCCACGTAGAGGAAACAGGATCCACAACTTGGCTCTCAGAAGAATCAACCCCAAGAACAAACCCAATGAAACCATCTTAAAAGTTACCACTGTTGGAGGTTGAACCCCATGGCCCAGCAGGTCTGAAAAGGTAAGTCTGCTTTGGGACAGATACATTAAAATTTACCCCATTACAACAAAAACTAACAGCAGCTTTCACAAGAAAGATCCAATCGGAATGCCTCTGTAAACTAAGAGCAATAAAAAAGTTAACACACTGAAACCCCCAACAAAGAATGCAATGCTTTACGGATACTTACATCACGTAGGGTTTGCTGGCAGCTTTAACTCCTGCAACAGGGATTCTTCGAACGATGACCGAGGAGTTCTTAGGAATGAGGGCGTTATCATCGGTGTATTCTGCAAACAACACAAATACAGACAAAAACATTAGTCGCTTCCTAAGAATGTGTATTAATAGCTAATTACACAGCACTTCAGAGAACCCCCTCACAGATGTCAAAGCAAAATTTGATGTGTAACATCACGCTTTTATCATCTCAACACACTAACAGTACAGTTCAAGAAATCTTCAGGTCTGATAATCAAACACAAGCAGCACCATCTTGTTCTTTTTTTTAAAATAGTTGGAATGCCAACAGCAAAATGGTCCCAAGGGTCACTAAAGGAGGCTCTGCTAATGCATGAGGTTCTTTCCTGACCTAGCTGAAGTGGCTTTTGCTGCTGTTGGGCTCCAAACCCAGGAGGTCTTTGAAGAAAAACAAACAGCAGCAAAGTCTCACCTGCATAAACCAGATTCTGAAGCCTGACCAGCTTGCCCTGCAGCAAAACAGGCACTGCGCTAAAGCCTGGAAACTCTGCGCCATTGCTTCAGTAGCCGTTCACTAAAAACGCTTCAGCTACGCTGCTGGTGCTCAGGACGGACAGAACACGGAAGAGAGCCTGCCCTCGCTGCCTGTTTCTTGGAGCTTCATCCATCAACAGCCACACTTCTCAGCTGCTCGTTACACTGAAATGGAAACGGGGCTGGCAGTTCTAGAATTTGGATCACAGAAATGTTGGGCGGTTTTTGAGCTTGCTTTCACAAGCAGGGCAGAATGGGCTCCAACGCGGTATCTCCCCTCTTCAGCTGCTCATCTCGTTTGAACGAACCAAAGGAACGTGAATACTTTCCATTCACTTTTTGCAGAGCAGAGAGACTCAAAGGAAATTCCTTAGGAAGGCAGCCTCGGAAAGCCTCTCGAAAACAGCGTGTGCCTGAAGCTACCCATGCTCTGCCTTGGCTCACACCATGTCAGTCTGCTGAAGAGGAGGAAAGCCGCCTGACCTTTACACAAGGCCCCAACAAAAAACCACCTGCCTGAGACACTTGGACTGAGACAGCTTAAAATGCAAAGATCTCTCCATGAGAATGGTTTTGATATTGCACTTCCACAAGCTGGATATGACTAAATATGTTAAAGCACTCTCAGCAGCCATTCCCTGTAATCTGCCTACAGTTTTCAATATCAAAAGCCCTTACCTTCACAGACTAAATCAGAACGATGGTCTGAAAACCAAAGATGCTGCATACCCAGCCAAGCTCTGTCAGGGTGGTTTTGCTCAGTGATCACATACAAAATAGCAATATTTCACAATTTACGCTCCATTTTTCAGTGTCTTAGTCCTAGAAAGGACTACCATTGACAAAACCAGAAGCTTTTCCAGAAGGCCCATATCCTGAAACCAACCCCTAGAGCTCTTCTCAAAAGGAAAATCTAACCATTGCACAGCCCCCTGTCAAGAAAGGCCTGCCCTGGGACGTTTTGATGGAGCAGGAGCTCCGACAGTACTGAGGCCCAGACAAAGAACGGGGAGCTCATGCCAGCTGCACTTCTCGAAGCCCCAAGCTTCAAGGTTTTGAGCTGCTGAACGAAGCCGTGCAGAATATTCTTCCTGCTCCAGATCACAAACCACCGGATTTCGATTTCAGAGATACGCGATAAGCAACAGTGGCTCCACAAAAAGGCAGGGGTTTGCTACGCCTGTGCCCAACTGAGGATTGCGGGGGTTCTGCAGAAGATTGCAAGCGGCAGCACCTCTCCTAGAAAGAGACTGTATATATGAGGACAGCAACCAATGCTTTGATTCACAAATCATGCAAGCCTGCAGCGGTCAATTTGAACACGCACAGCGGGTGTACGACGCAGAAAGAGGAATAAGACCTCTTTTAGTGTCTTGTGACAATTCATTGACCGTTAGAGGAGAAGCATTGACATCTGCCTTCTGAAGCGACTATCCTTGCATGTATCTGGAGAGAGACAGGTACGTGCTTGTTTTCAATCCACTTGTTAAGTGCACGCTGAAGAGAGCTCCAGCCATCTAATGACAGACTGCTATAAAAATGAATTCACCTTCCAAGTCAATCAGTCCACATTTAAATGGATCACCTGAGGAGTGACAATAGCTTGGTGAAGTAACGGCTTTATTTGTGTAGGACACTCATCATGGCCCATATTGGTATTTGGTGCTTGAAGGATCCTACTGGCTCAGCCAGCAGTCAGAGAATTTGTGGAAGAGTGTTTGCATACAGCAGAGGACATTGCTGAGCTCGTTGTGGGAAGGGACCTGGGGCCAGTTGGCTTTCATACATTTATTTTTCCTTTGCCTCAATTAATTGAATGCATTTTGGTGAGGAAATGTTGTTAAAGGTGAAGTCAAACCATGTAGACTAAAAAGTTAATTATTTTTTTTTTTTTTTAATCGGAAAGGACTAAAGCTAAAAAACGTGTCTAAAACACAGCCCTGAAGGTAGCTGTCAGGACAGCGACGACAAAACAACAGCTCTGTCGGGCCCCCAGCACAAGTCACAGCTACCGACTGTGGCCGAATCCCGTTATCGCGTCCCACCCCGTGCCCACCACCCCCACCCACCTTCTTGGGTCTGGGCGTTGGAGATCTGCAGGTCACAGTTGGCCGCCTTCAGCTTCTCGCGGCCCATGATCTGGCGCTTCAGGTCGCACAGGGAGATGTGGAGCCCATTGAAGGTGACTGTATCGTAGTTCAGCTTGGAAAAGAACTTATAGTGGATGCACGACATGGTCGGTGCCTGCTCCGCGACGACGTCTACCGCAGCAGACGGCGTCGCAGCCTCCGCGCCAGGACAGGGCCTGCGGCAGCTCGGGGAAGGGCCCACGGAGGGGGCCAGGCAAGCAGCACGGGCTGGGCTCAAGGCCGCTCAGAGGCCACAGCGCTCCACCACGGCCAGGCCCCCTGGCCTCAGGCAGACTCGGCTGATGGAGGCCGAGTGGTGGACTCCATCCCGGCGGTGCTGCAAGGCCCCGGCCCTCGCCCCTGCAACGCCCCTGCCCACAGCCCTCAGCGATGGAGCTGGGCCGCGGCGGCAGCTCCTGCCCGCTCCTCCTCGCAGTCCAAGCGGGCGAGTGGACGACGGGGAGAGGCCCCCACGGCCCCGGCTCAGCCTCCGCTCCCTCTCCGCACGCAGCGCACCTCGGCCCAACCGCTCACTATGGCAACTCGGGTGCCCCTGCCCCAACGTTCCGCCGAGGGGTTTCCCGGCCAACAACCGCAGGGGCTGCCGTCAGCGTGTCACCGCGCACACATAATGGCGCACGCACAACGGCACACCGCACCCACCGCCCTGCGCCTCACGTGGCCGCTGGTGTCCCTGCTGTCCCCCCAGCCTGTCACCGCCCGCTGTCCTGCCCCACTTTGGGCCTGCGGTGTCCCCCTGTCACCCCCTGGGCCTTCACCACCCAGCGTCACCTCCCGCCAGCCCCTGGCCTGTGGTGCCTCTCCCAACAGCCCTGGGCCTGCGGTGTCCCTCCTGTCACCCCCAGGCTGTCACCACCCGCTGTCCCCTCCTGTCAGCAGCCAGCCAGGGCAAGACAGCCGGGGGGAGATGCAGCGGCCTTTGCCGGCTGGCGCTCGGCTGCCCGCGCCGCAGGGCCAGTGAAGGGAGGGGACATCTCAGGGTGTCGGAGTGTATTTGGGTGCATTTATGGGAAGTTCAGTCAAAGAAGCCCACGACCATTTCTATTTCTTGCCATCAACCAAGGTACTTCCCCACTGTGGCACATCCACGGTTGCCTGAACTCTGGGGAGGAGGACTAAAAAGCAAAGAAGGAACCATGAGCGATAGGAGCTGCCCCAGGACAATATTTCTTGCTTTCTCAGTCCTCACCGCTGCTGCTGCAACAGCCCTAGCGCATGACATCATGCCTTGCCTTACCAGGTCTCGTTCTGCTGACTAATATGCTACAGCTTGCAGACGGTTCTGGCCCAACTGGCTATTCCTTTCTCTTCATGTAAATATAATATAAAAGACCTGTTAGAGTCTGGCGGGGCTAACGAGGGAGCTTCCACCACGGCTTGGTTTAGATCTCTAAATGCCTTTTGGTTTTCTGGAGTCAGGAAACCCTTTTGATTTCAGTGCTGTCCTCTATAGCCAAGGGATGCTTAGTTTTGCTACTTGTGTCTCTTTGTTTTTCCTGTCACTAGTGATTTGGAAGCCTAGGCTTTAATATGGTAGCCTTGCTTATAAGCCTGGGGTGGAATATGGATTATACGCATTCATTCCATAATTGGGCCATCGCCACACTCCAAACGACAGCAGCAGAGGCAAATAAGCCCGACTGTTGGATAGGCACTAAAAGCCTATCCTCTACCCCAAATCTACTCTCCTGGGTACCCGTCCCATTGAATTCTCAGTGGTACAAGGACAGGCCCCTACGTTACGAATTTTCACTGAAGAAAGGAAGCACAGCACCCTTCCGCCAAGAAGGGTTTGTCACCGGTCTGAAAGGAGACCCCTGGGTATGCTTGGAGAGCAAACCTATGGACAAGCTTACTCACTCTGTAGGGGCTGGGAACTGGGAATGCCAATAAGCCGTAAAATTCATAGAATGGAGGGACATGGACAATTCAGATCTTATGACCATACAGACAAAAAGGGGAGGCTTATGCCTGGACTGTTCCGTAGATCTGTTCCTAGGCCTAAAGGGAATTGGTATCACTCCACAAATCCTTCCAAAACCTTGTTGTATACCACATCCACCGAGCATGGGAGGCAGATTCTCCAGAAGCCCTTACATAAAACCTATTGCAATAAGCCTTCACGCTGCAGATTTCTTCCTGGATGGAGCTTATCAGGCCCTGCAGACTCCAAGACAATGTGGATATTTGCAGATAGATTAACTCGCTATTCTGCAGGAAGCCATAACCAGATTGAAGATAATCAATCACCATCGAGCTCCTGGGGGATATCAAGAACACTTGTCAGGCAGCAGCTGCATCCTCTTGCGCAGGCTTTGAACTAGCCCTGGCGAAAAAGCTGACCAGCAGACTGGGGTACGTAAGAAAAAGCTCCTATGTAAAGATGGCTTCGAAGGATGCGCAAGAGAGCTTGACTGGCAGTGACCTCGCCTATACAAGTGGGTCTATTGTTAGAAGAAACCAGACAGAAACCAGCTGAAAGCAGCAAAGTTGCAACAAAATATGCAAACTCAGCTAATAAATGTGCATTAAGCGAGCTTGCACGGGGTTTGTGCGTACAAATCCTCAAAAGTGAATGGTAACAGGCGATCTCACGGCCAAAGCCAACAGGTTTTTTAGACTGTAAAAAAGCACATGTGAGTAGCCTTAAGATTGCCTGTAAGGAATCAAGAATTGTACCACGGGGTCCTTCTCAGGCTCCCAGCCAAGAGGCACCTTTATGGCCGGCAATAAAAAGGGGTTTCAGCTAGAGTGCACCTCTGCTGCCTTCTTTCCTGTACCCATGCGAGAACTAGAAGAGAAGTGCAAGCAAATCCATTTCAGTAAAAGTTCAGGCCAACATTTAAACAGCCCAAACTCTCAGTACTTACACTGACCCTTACTTAGAGATTTATTTTATCTTCCTTTGGTATGGAACTAAGCACATTCCCTCCTACCCACAGTCTTTCCTCCAAGCCTCACAGCTCTCCTACATAAGAAACGTAAAGCTACATAAGCGACAAAAGACAAAAAACCTGCTTTGGTGAACACCAAAACACCCATGACTTGCTCAAACTCTTCATCGCCCCACCTGAGAGTCAAGGGACAGGATCTCCTAAAGGCTCTTTCGCAGGCACTGCCCTGAAACCCCCTCGCTGCTTCTCTGCTAGTGCACAGCGATCAGGAAGAGTTTCATTTTTAACTCTCTGTAGACAATTTCTGAAATTAGACAAGTAATTGTTAACGAGGATAAGCCCTTTGCCTTGCATCTGGCAACCAACGCGGATGCGGACCCAGCAGCACAGACCACTGCCACGCACAAACCACCACCCCACGCCCAGGGAAAGCACGACCCGTCAGAGGTGGTACCCGATCCCGCTCCTCACATCAGGTCTCTGTATGAGCAGGTTAGTTCTTTTAGTCAGACACAGAAATCAGAAGTGATTTCTCCTGCTGCTGCTGCCGAAGCAGACTTTTAAGTAGATATTGCCAAAGAATGCAAAAACAGCCACAAAAAGTTAAAGCAGGTACTTTCATCCTCACTAGATGCACACCATTGAAGTGTTGCTCACATTCTCTTCTCTAAAGGGTCCCCACTTCAGATGCATTTGAGTGACATTGCCATTGAGCATACTCCCCTACAAGACATTTCTCCGGACTGAAGGCTGGCAGCAGTGGACAAGGACAGTCCTTTGTGGTCACCTCACTCCGGCGTAGAAATACCTGAGACTTCCTTTAAGGACAGAAATCTGAAGAGCTACAAGCAGCTTTTTAAATCAAGCACGGCAAATAAAAAGCAAACAAACAAGCAATGACAGGTAAACGTCTGAGGCACTAAAGAGGAACAAAAGGTCTCCCGTTAAGCCCGCTGCCCCTCACAAAACAGACAAGAGGCTTAAAGAGATGCCCGCAAAGAAACCGCGGATGGAAGATAACCCTGATAACTCCAGTACAAGTGACCAACGTTGAAACAGGAGTGCTGACCCTTCTGCTCCTCCTACGAGCTCTTCACCAGCCACGTGAAGAGGCAAAACCAAGGTTGATCGACCCAGGTCTGACAAGAAATTGGCCCCCCCCAAATCCAAAATGATCAAGAAATCTATCTGAAATACAGATTCACATCCACTACCATGGATGATGAACCTCGTCCTAAGCACACGTTGTGCCTTCAGACAGGAGCTAAGGACTGCATGAAGTCACCGCCACGAGCAGATGTTCAAACCCAATGCCTCCAGAACACGCAGGCAAACACCCACCATTTTTTTCAGCAACGTTTCAAGTCACGCGATACTCAGTCCACGACTTTACAAAATGTCACAAAATGATAGCAGCCTCTCTGCAGTTTTCTTACTCAAAAGCAAAAACCAAAAAGCCACATACCCTCGGGGAAACCATTGTCCTTCCGTGTGGCTGGTGTCTTCCCATGGGTCATTTTTTCTTGCAGGTTGAATTTAGAGCTTCAATAGTATTTTTTTAAAAGCAAAATCAACAAGCAAACAAACAAAAAAACCGCTGGGCGATATTTTTCCTTCCAGCTGGGCTCTTCTCCCCCAGCCCTGGCCACCCTGCAAGGTGATGACTGTCACCAATATGAGGGCGCAGGACTGGGCCCAGGTCAGGGCTGTTGCAGGCAGCACGTGTCTTGCGGCTCCCGGGAATGCAGGTCCTGGGGAGTGCGCAAGAAATGGGGCAGCTGCCCATCACTCCTATTTTTGCTCTCTCCCCATGGCTCTCTCTCTGGCTCCCGCTCCCCCTTTTTTAATTTCTCCCTGTCTGTCTTTAGCCCGTCACCATTTTTTCCTTTCTCTTACTCCCTGTCTGTCTTGTCTAATTCCTCCCTCTCTCTCCTATAGCCTGCTGCTATTTTTTCCTTTCTCTACATCTCTCTCTCCCACTCCCTCTCCCTCTCTTCTTTCTGTCACCAGCTCCTGCTTCCTGCCCTTAATTGCTCCTCCCTGTCCTGCAGCCTGTGCCCTCTTTCCTGACTGCATCCCCTGCTCCACTGCCTCTGCTTCTCTCTGGCCTCCGTCCCGCTCCCCATCCCCTTTTGCTCTTCCTCCCTCTCCACCCTGGAGGCCATCGCTGTTCTCTCCTCCTCCGCCTCCTTCTCCCCATCCGCCTCCCTCTGTGTCTCGTCCCTCTGGATTGTGTCCCGCCCTCCCCTCGCTCTGTGTCCCACTCTCCGTCCCTGCCTCTCCCTTTCTCCCTCCCCTTCCTTTCCCCTCTCACCCTTTCCCCTCGCTCCCTCTCTCCCGCTCCCTCTCCCATTTCTCTCTCACTCCGCTCTCCTGCTGCCTTTCCTGTCCCTCTGCCCCCCTCTCCCGCTCCCTCACCCTGACTCTGTCTCTCTGTCCCTCTGTCCTCCTCCCTGCCCTGCTGCTTCTCTCCCTGGCCCTCTGTCCTGCTGCTTAGCGCTACTTTTCTTCCTGCACCCCACTCTCCCCTTCCCCTCCACCTCTTTCCCGCTCTATCCCTAGGCCAGCTCCTCACCAGGATTCTTCCTTCCTCTACTCCCTGCCCACCTCCCCCCGTTCTCGTCCCTCTGTCCGTCTCCCGTCCCTCTCCTGCCGCACCACCGCCCTGTCCCACCCCTCTCTCCCGCTCTGTCCCTCTCTCCTCCTCCTCCTCCCTCCTCCACCGGGGCTCCGGGGCCTGGGCCTGGGCCAGCGCAGCCCCGGGGAGGCGGCCATGGGGCTGCGGGGGGGTGAGGCCCAGCCGGGGCGGGGGACGGTGGCCGCGCAGGGTCAGGCAGCAGGAGGGGGCGCCCCGCGGCATGCCGGGAGCTGTAGTGCTGGGCACGGGGCTGCAGGGCGGCCATGTTGGTTCCCGGGGCATGCCGGGAGCTGTAGTGCTGGGCACGGGGCTGCCGGGTGGCCATGTTGGTTCCCGGGGCATGCCGGGAGCTGTAGTGCTGGGCACGGGGCTGCCGGGCGGCCATGTTGGTTCCCGGGGCATGCCGGGAGCTGTAGTGCTGGGCACGGGGCTGCCGGGCGGCCATGTCGCTCTTGCGAGGCGCCGACTCTGCTCCGGCTGCGGCCCAGCTGAGGTGAGGGCCGGGCCCTCTCGCACTGGCTCTGCCTCTGGCTCTCTGGCCTTGCTCTCCTGGCGACGTGGGCGACAAGGGGCAGGTGGACGCTTACTGGCCTTGGAGAGGGGCCGGTGCAGCTGGAGCTGAAGAGACCAGAAGAAGGTGAAGCAGCTGGAGGATGAAAGGAAGGGGATGCAGCCAGCTGCTGCCTCCAGCTGCAGCCAAGAGACAGCCAGCCTCTCCGGGTGAGGAGGGACCCCTCTGAGCAGGCCTCAGCAGACCACATTGCCCACGGGCACCGCAGGGCCTGTGGAAGTAAGGAAAATTGCAGCATGGCCCTGTAGTGTGTGCGTGTGCGTGTGCGTGTGCATGGCTGTGTACCTGGGAAGCCTCATGTTGTAAGAGCTGTAAGACACCCAGGCGTTCTCTTCCCTGGAGGACAGTCAAGTACCTGGAGCTAGAGAAGAGGAAGGGAGGCAAGGACAGACAGACAGAGAGAGAAGTGCCTGAACTCTCAAATTTGCCTGGCAGTGCAGAGAGCAGGAACTGCAGGGAGTCCTGGGCCCCTGGGGTCATGTCACCCCTCTTCTGCGTCCCGGTCCCTCCCTGCCCCCTCCCCTTTCCCTCGGTGTCATTTTTTTCGCTTCCCCCTGCCTCCCTTCATCTCTGTTATTGTGCTCTGCTCCCTGTCCCCCCATCTCTTCAAGTCTCTCTTTCTCTGCCATCCTCCTTCTCCCTTTACTTTCCTTGTCGCCCCTCTTTCCTTCTCCCCGAGCCTCTTTCTTTCGGTCTCTCTCTGTCCTGCAGGCCATCGCGGTTTTTCCCTTCTCCATCTCTTTGTCTTGATCTGCATCCCTCTCTTTTGCCCCATCATCTCTCTGGCCTGTTCCCTGTCTTTCGTCTCTTTCTGCCTGTAGCTTCTGCTCCCTGTCCTTGTCTTCCCCTCTCCCTCATTCCTTCTGCTTCTCTTTCTTTCTCTCTCTCTCTTGCTCTCTCCTGTTCACTGTCACTGTGTTTTTGCAGTCTGGATCCCACTGTCCCTCTCCTTCTTCCTGTTCATCTCCTCTCTCTGTCCCTCTCTGCTGCTCCCTGACCATCTCTCCCCACCACCCCCACCTCTCTGCAGGGCTCCTGATAACCTCCCTCTCTTTCTCCACCCCTCTGTGCTGCTCACCAGCCCTGGTTTTCTCTTTCTCTTTGCCGTTATTCTTGTCTGTCGCTCTGTCCTGCTCCCTGTCCCGTCATTTCTCACTACATCCCTCTGGCCTGCTCCCTGCCCCTGTCCCTGCCCCTGTTCTTTTCTACTTCCTCTCCGTCTTGCTGCCCACCCTAGGCTTTTTTTGCAATCTCTCTCCTGCCCCCAGCCCTTCTTTTTCTTTCTCTCTCCTGCTCCCTCTCCCTCTTTCTGCCTCCCTTCCTCTCTCCCTGCTGCTTCTTTCTCCATCTCTGTCAAGATCCCCGTCCCTTTTTTCCTCTTGCTGTCCTTCTGTCCTTTTCCTCTTGCTGCCTTTCTCTCTCTGTCCCGTTCCCTGTCCCCTCCTTTCTCACTGTATCCCCCTGTCCAGCTGGCTGCCCCTTCTGTCCACTTTCTCTCGCTCTGTTTTGTTCTCTCTCCATCTCTCTGTCCTGCTGCCCTTCGCAGGTGGTTTTTGCCTCCAGTGCTGCCCTGCCCCCTCTTCCTTTTCTCTTTCTCCGTCACTGTCTCCTGCTCCCTGTGTCTTTTTTTAAATTCTTCTCAGTCCTGCAGCCCGTCACTATTTTGTTCTTCTTCCATCCCTTTGTCCTGATCCCTGCCCCCATCCTTGTCTCTCCATCCCTTTGTTCTGCTGCCCATCTCTTTTCCCTCCTTGCTCCCTCTCTCTGTCCTGCTCCCTGCCCCTCTCATTCCCTCTCTGTTTCTCTGCCCTGCTCCCTGTCTCTCCCCCACCCTCTTTTTCTTTCCTGCTCCCTCTTCACTTTCTCTGCTCTGTCACTCTGTCCTGCTCCCTGTCGCTGTTATTTCTCACTCATCTTCCTCCTGCAGTCCAATGCTGGTTTTTTGGTCTTCATCTCTCTGTCCTGCTGCCCAACCCAGGCTTTTTTACCTCCATCTGTGCCCTGCTCTCTCTGTCTTATTTTTGCCTGTCTTTCCCTTTGTCCTGCCTCCCTCACCCTTTTTTCTCTCTCTGTATCGCCCTGTCCTTCTCCCTCTCCTTGTGTTTCTCTGACAATCTGTGTCCTGCTCCCTTTCCTTGTCTTTCTCTCTCTGTCCCATGTCCTTCTTCCCGTCTTTCTGTTCTCTCTATCCCTTTGTTCCTGCTGCTTCTTTCTCCACTTCTGTCACACTCCCTGACCTTTTTCTCCTCTCGCTCTCCCTCTGTCCTGCTTCCTATCCCCGTTTTTTCTGTCTTTAGTTCTCTGTCCTGCTGCCTGTCCCACTCTTTCTTGCTATCCACCCCTGTCCAGCTGGCTCTCCCTTTTATTTGTCCTCTCTTCCTCTTTCCTGCTTCTCAGCTCTCTTTTCCTCTTCTTCTAGCTCATTGCTGGTTTTTTTTCCCATTCTCGGTCTCTTCATCCAGATCTTACCCTCTCTTTATTTCTCAGTCTCTTTCTTCTGTTCCCTGTCCTCCTCCTTCTCCCTCCATCTCTACATCCTGCTCCCTGTCTTTCTTCATCCCCCCTTCTTTCTTCTCCTCCCTCCCGCCCGTCCCTCTGCCCTGCTCCTCAAGGCTCCTTTTTCTTCCTCCATGTCTCACCAGGGCTCCCCATCCCGATCTGTCTTCATTTCTCCACCTCTTTAGCATTTTCCCTGGGAGTTTCTTCCTCTCTCGGCTCCTCTGTCTTCTGTCTTGTTTGATTGGTCTCTTTCTAGTCCTCTGTCCTTTTCCCCATCAGCTTAAACTGAATGCGCAGGGGCGCCTGTGCTCTGCTGTTTCCTTTAGCATTGCCCTAGGGAAGATCGGTGGGTTTAGGGCTAGGGGTCATTTAGGAGCTGGTCTCCTTACGGAGACGGCAGAGCTGGGTTCTTCTCAGCGGCTGCTCTCTGCATCTTGTGGAAAGAGCAGGCTGTGGGCCTCATTTTGAAGGAAGGCTTCTTGTTCTGTGCTTATTGCTCCTCGGGAGGCTGCCCAAGAGCGGTGTTGGGGACTGGAGGGACAGATGGGACCTGCTGTGGTTCCTCGGAAATGTGAACTGAACCTGTCCTAATGTACTCGGATGAGAGCAGACTGACTTCATAGGGTTTTCTTCCCAGCTCCAGTTCCAGCCCACGTGCTCAGCACTAGTGACCAAGAGACCATGTGCTCTCTTCCAGACGGCCGTGGCTGCGGATTAGCTGAGAACATCACTACTTGGGTAACGGGGCGGTGGCCTGTGATAAGGGATATGCACTCGCATGATGGTGCTTTCATGAATGTCTTCTGATCTTGCCACTCCAAAGCCCTTCCTTTTCGTGGAGATTTTAGGAAGGCATTTCTTATTCTGGGGTTCAGACTGGAGTTGGACTTTATGTTGAACAGCCGATACAATGGACTGCATAAAAGGCGAATAAGAACCCCGCGCTTTTGTTGTTGTTTTCAAACACTGCCTGAACTTTGGTAAGCCAGAGTGGCTGAAAGTCTGTTTGTTGAGAGTAACGTATTCCCATAGCGTGCCCATCTCTGTGTGGTGAAGGTTTCCTACCTGCAGTGGGATTTTGCTGGGCTATGAGGCTGTGTTGGAGCAGCAGAGGTAAGAAGTGGTGTCTTTAAAGGTAATGAAGCTGTAGCAAAACTAGTGGGAAAAGCTAGTTTCTTGCTAGAACGCTGCCTGACAAAAATAGGAGCAAGTTAAGGCACTTGAAATTGGCTTTTTTATGCAGTCTTCGTACGGAGCTTTTGATCTTGATTGGTTTCTGGGAAGCAAGTGCTGAGTGCCTGTGCACTCCCATAAGCCATGTTGCCTCCCAAAATGGGTCCACCCTTCTCCACTCCTGCTCCTTCAACACTCGTGTAGAAGAGGGAAATGCAGCAGTGTGCAGGTTCAGTAATTCCCTGGCAACGGGTGCACGCTGGGAAGGCCTGGCGGAGGGCATGGCCCGACAGGGCTGTGAGGTTATAGAGCAGCAGCGTGGTGCGAGCGTGGGGGGCCGTGGTTCTCCCCTGCCTCCTCCTCCTCCTGGTGGCCCTGCAAGCCCAGAACACCCAGGCTGCTCACAGACGAGCGCAGGGAGCAGGTAGGCGGGCGGGGGCAGCACCCAGCCCCGAGCAGCGTGTCATGGCATCCACCGCACCTCAGCGGGGCGGCAGCGGGGCCAGGGCTGGGGCTGGCTGCAGGAGAGCAGCTGGGCTGGGCTGGGCCGGGCGAGCCAGGCAGGCACCATGGTGCGGGCAGGGGGCAGACGCCCTGCGGGGAGGCATAGAGGGGCTGCAGCTGCTTCGGGGGCATTTTCTGGGTGAGCAGGGGAGCTCAGAGCGGCGACATGGGGTAGGAAGCCCGACGCTGAGTCCCCGTGGGGCTCTCCCTGCTGCCTGGCCCCGTGCCACACTGCCCTGCCCCGGAGCAGCCTGTCCCCAGTGTGCACGTCGGGCCGGGGGTGGTGAGCGAGCAGCGCCGCAGGAGCCAGGCAGCAGCCCACGGCAGCATTTCTCCCCAGGCTGGTTGCAGCCGTGCCCAGGGCCATGACTCTGCTGCTGCCCAGCTGGATCCTGGCTTCCAGCCTCAGGGAGGTCCCGGAGCGGCACGCTCGGGAGGTGTCCGCTCGGGAAAACAGGAGCGTTTCTGCTCTCGCCCTGCTTCCCTTGAATGAACTGCAGGTCCCCAGCCCGCAGGAACACGCAGGGGTAGCGCTGGTGCAGCCTTTCCCAGGCTCTTGTCCACAAGCAGCACAGACAACCGCTTTTTCCTCCAGTTTCCTCCTTCCTCTGTGTGCATGGAAACTCCTCTGCTCTGTGCTTGATTCCAGGGGATGGCATTGGCAGTGCTCATCGAGCTTCTCAGCTGGGTCCTGGTTATGAGCCTTGGGGGGGTGGCAGAGGTAAGTTGTCCATGTCTGTCTGCTTGAGGGAACACTTCTGTTTGAATAGGTTATTCATGGGCAGCTTTACCTAAGATCCTCTTGAGGCCTTCCAGGAGCTGTTTGTGCCTTGGGGGCGTTGCACAGATGAGTCCTGAATATTTATTTCCCTGAAGAGCTGCTAGGTCTCGGCAAACAAGTCACCCGTGTTCCTTTTCAGCTGTGGAACCTACACCTCTGTCTGTGTCCCGTGTCATTACCTCACCCCCTTCCAGCCCCTGCAGGTGACTAAGGAAGCAGTAGATCACAACATGCAATGGAAACTCTCCTCACCTGTGTTCGATTACCTGTTTGGTTCCTGCAGTCCATGTTGATCACGACCCTTGGTGGAATCCTGTTCCTGGGCCTGGGGGGAATCCCAGAGGTAAGGATTCAGTCTTCCTTTGTTATTGGCGTTTTGTGTTTGTTAATCGTTGGTTTGTTATTTGTTAATATCTTGTCGTGATAGTTCAGCCTCCCAGTGGCCAGCAGGCTCTTCTCTACAAGAATTGTGAATGATCGTTTTTTCCTGTGGTGCTACCTGCTCCCACTTTTGCGTGGGCTTCCTTTTGTGTGTGTGAGAGGTCTCCTGGTAAGAGGGCCCTGAGAGGCCCTATGTTTGTCCATCTGGTCCTTGCGGGGTGTCGCACGTGGCCTGGAGACAGTAGTTTGAAAGCCGCCGGGCCCCAGCCAAGAGGTCACCAGGCCCCTCTGCAGCTTTGGGAATCGCAGCCTGCGCCTGCGTCCCATGTTGTTGCCTGGCTCCCTTCCGGCCACTGCACGTCACCAAGGAAGAGGCAGATCACAACGTGCAACGGAAACATTTTTCATCTCAGCTTGATTACAGCTGTCCCTGTAGGCAGCGGCTACTTGAATTCCCGACTTGAGCCTGTCCGTGAGCCTCAGGGCGATCCCACAGGTGAGGCCCTTGAACGAATGAGCGTTTACATTTTAATTTTCTGTTCATGTGAAAATTAGCTTACTGCTTTCTTGGCTGCTGCTTGGGCATGCAGAAGAGCAGAGAGGGAATGGGTGCGGCTCAGTGATGTACCCCGGGGCGCTCTGCCTTGCAAAGCTGTCTTTGCCAGCTGCTCCGCCCCTGCACTGGTTCCAGTGCCCGCTGCAAAGCCAGCAGGTGCCTTGGGGTTGAGTTGAGAGCTGGCGTGAGCTCCAGGGAGTCCTTTCTCCGACAGCTCCATGCCTGGTTAGTGGCCACTGCAGGCACCCAGGAAATGTTTGCAAGATGCTCCCGAGTGGAAGGGAGAGAGGATTGCTCTCGAGTAGCCCTGTGTTTGAATTGCATTCACTGTCATTCCAATCTGAAGAAGTATATTGAAATATTTCAGGGGCGCTGCTCTGTCCTGTGCTCGTTTCCAGACGTGGCTGCAGGCAGTGGTTATCCAGCTTCCCGGCTGGGTGCCAGGGCTGACCCGCAGGCAGGTCGCGTGGGTACGTCGTGGCTTTTTACTGCCTTTGAGAGCTGCCAGCTGGAAGTCCAAAGTCAGCCAGGCGCCTCTGCAGGTGTGAGAATACAGAGCTGCGCGTGTGTGCCGTGTCATTCCGTGATCCCCTTGTATGTTCTGCTATTCAGTTATGACGGTACAGATCAGGGCATGTGATGGTAACTTCTCGTGGGTGTTTGGTTGTAGACATGGCCACAGGATGGGCTTTTCCAGCTCCTCGGATGGATCCAGGGCTGGATCCCAGCTGGCATCCCAAGGGTGAGTAGTCCGTCTTTATTGATTTTACCGAGTAAGCACTCCTTTTCAATAGTTTATTAATGTGAAATTGGCCTTCATACTTTCTGTTAACGTCCTCAAAGAGGAAAGCCTAAAGCTCAAATAGGGAAGTATTCCCAAAAGATACCGGAAGGTGCAAAGGAAATCCTGAAAGACTTGGAGCAAGCAGCACCTGGTTGGTGTATTTCCCTCTGACCTTATGACTTGGGCAGCTGAGGTTTTAGATTCGTGTATGGACGTGCTGTAGCCTGCACAGCAGGAAGGGATCAATCAGAGCCTCACCGCAGTGACGCTCGATTTCACGCCTTGCGTGGGGTGGTGAGCCACAGAGATGGTCCAGCACAGCATCTGCTACCAGCTGTGGTTCAAGCTGAGTCCCAGGGGCAGCTGCTGCCCCCGTTGTACCATTACTGGTCAGAGCTGCTTTGTGCAGACGCTGGTATGCAGGTGTCAGGAACCGGCATGTGCTGAATTTGTGTTCAAGGCAGGCATGATGTCCCAAGAGATCTTGGCTGCCCTTTCCTCATGTTGGAAGTCAGGTGCAGATGCTGATTCTGCTTGTGATTGACTTTCAGCCTGCAGACTGATAGTGGTGGTAGGACGAGCGTGAGTGGTGGTGGTGCTCCTGGAGCGCGTGCGGGACTTGCGGAGGAGCGCATTGCTCATGAGCCGTGAGAGGGCCAGCACCCTGGCAGTCGCTGGAGGGGAGAGGGCCCTTGGGCAGCGGGGAGGATGGGTAGGCAGATTTGGGTGGCTGGGACCGTGTCGCGAATCCTGATTTAGGATCCTGCCAACTACGCCAGTTTGTCGCAAAAGAGTGATTTAGATCGCTTAAGGAATCACCATCAAAGGTAATAGCAAAAGTGGTTTTCATATGATGTTGTAAAACTTTGACTTAACAAAGTTCGATGGCGAGGTTCACTCTTAATTACTGCATGGAAGAATCCTACAAAGGAAAACTGAGTTACACTCGAGTTAGACTGATTCACAGAGAGACCGGGGACACAAAAGGGTAAGGAGGACCCTCCCGTAGAGTCACGAGGTTCAGAGTGGACCCCCTTGCTTTCTAAACTCCTTCCTCAGAGAGGAGACTAGGTGCAGATGGGTCCAAACCTAGTCTCAGACTTGGTCAACAGTTTGTGTCTAAAGGATTGTACATGCCAAGTTTATGTAATGTTTGATTAGCATCAATTCAGCCTGCAATTAAAGTTACCAAGACAAAATCAAAGTTACCGTACTACAAGGTTATGCACGATATCAGTCACTTACCAAAGATCTGTCGTTGGTAAAAGTGGTTGAGTCCCCACCCCTGGAGGTATTTAAAAGACGGGTAGATGTGGTGCTCAGGGCATGGTTTAGTGGTGGACTTGGCAGTGACAGGTTAATGGTTGGACTCGATGATCAGATTGAAACGAGAGGAGTTCACAGCCTGGCCATGGCTCAGGCCTTTCCCTCTTCCAGAGCCTGCCCCAAACCACGGGCAGTCTGGTCAAGGGGCTGAGCACACCCATCACGGACGGGCAGGATTTGCCTGGGCTGCAGGCCGCATCGATCCCCTTGCCAGGATCGGAGCAGCCCAGGCTTCACAGCCTGGTCCAGCCCCGTTGCTCTCCTTGAGGTCTGCAGACTCTTGGTGACACCTCGGGGTCAGGGGTGGGTTGGAGCTGGACACGCAGCTTGAAGCTGGACCCCTAACTTGAAGGCACCCTTGAGTGGTTCATTCGGTTAATTCAGTCTTGGCTGGTTTAGCTCTCCGTTTCTGGTTGCATTTCAGAAAACTTGGCTGGGGTTTTCCTCTTGGAAGGAAAGTGTTTTGCATACAAATATGTAAATACCTTCCAATTCTTTTCCCCTTTGCTGGCTTTCTTCTCGGCAGCGCCTCCCCACATGGCATCCGTTCAGAAGACTGAAAGTCCTACCGCTCTTTGCAAAATTAAACCCGTGGACGTTATTTTTCATACATGTCAGCTACCAGCAAGCTTTTACTGGCGGCTTTTTTCTGTCACTAGGCTTTGCTCTGCTGATGTTCAGCTATCACTGAAAAGCTCATCACACCGGGTAGTTTACTGAAAACATTTTATTGTAATCAAGAAGTGACATAACAAGGCTGCAATGTGTTCTGCAAATCATTCTGCTGCTATTTTATAACTGATACCAGCTGCTTCTGCCAGGCAATTAAAAGAAAATTCAACTGTGAAAATTTTCAGGACAGAAAACTCCAGCCAGACTAATTAACGGTGGTTAAAAGTAAGAGGCCCCAGCAACGCCTTTCATGTTGCGTGGTCACAACTCACAATTCTGTACAAAATGTTCGCTTTTTAAAGCTCCGATGTAAAAATCAAACAATCCAGCGGCAATTTTTTAAGCGCAACACAGGGTCTTTCATGTCATCATTTGCAATGCTTGAACTCGTTCACATTTCAACAAAGTTTAATACAGATGACTTGGGAATTAAGTCTTTTTTCATTATCTGTCATTCTATGTAGGGACAGATTTCACTTTTTGGTCATCTTGCTCCTTGTCTTTGCTCTTCTTCCATTTGTTCTTCTTGTGCTTGTGTTTGTGGCTCTTTTCCAATTCCATTTCATTTCCAATGTGTTTCTTCTGCTGCTTCTGTTTCTTCTGCTTCTTGTCCTTCTTCTTCTTTTTTTTCTTGTTCTTTTTCTTGCTGTCTTGCCTCTCTCCTGAGCTGGCACTGCTCCTGTGGCCTCCAGTCTGACTCTCAGAAGGGCTTTGGCTACGGCTGCGCCTAACACTGGGACTGCTTTGCCTTTGACTTCGCCTTGCTTCAGGCCGGTCACCTGCAGCAGGTGCTGCTGTATCCTCTTTCACCTTATCAACAGCCTTTTCCTTTGGGTCGTCATGAGTTTTCCCTGCCGCTTCCTCACCTTTTGCAGATACCTTACTCTCACTTTCATTGCAGTCTGGTACAAATGCAGCCTCATCAGTGTCTCGCGTTCGATCAGAAGAGAGCGGCGAGGAGCTGCTTACCTGAGGCTTAGGCTGGGCAACACTTTTATTGTTTTGTCCAGTCACGTTCTCTTTCTCATGTTTTACATCTGGCGATTCCTCTCTCCAAGGTGCCTTATTACCACCTGGCTCTTTCTCTTCATTGCTCTTTACTTCTGGTACGTGCTTCTCTTTCTCTTCTCCTGCGTTTATATCTAGAGGTTTGGGTTCCTCCAATGTGCGCTTGGAATCGTGAGCAGCTTTGTGATCAGACTGCTGCCGCTCAGGCGGAGGGCTGCAGCTGCTCCTGTTGGCGTCTCCAGTGCACTTTTCGGACAGCTCTGCTCGTTCGTCTCTCGGCTTACTCTCCTGGACTGACGTAGATTCTCTGTTTTGAGAAGGGGACTCTCTTCCCCTTGCTAATTCACTCTTTTCATCTCTACGCTTGGAACTAGAATAATCTCTGTTGCCATCACGGTCAGAATTTTTGTCTTGCTTAGGAGTAAAGTCTTTAGCAGCGGATCCATGGCCAGTATCAGGCTTCTCTGAAAATCTGCGGTCTTTGGAAGATTGGGAAATACTTTTTCCATCTCCTTGCTCGGTTGCATGTTCTGAGGGGTCTTCTTCTTGCTGAACACTGCTCTTTCTCTTCTCAGAGGTGTCTTTGTCTGACAAAGAATGATCCCGGTCTTTGGTTTTTCCTTTTTCATTTGACATCGAACTTTTTGAACTTTTTGCGTCATGCTGGGAGCTTTCATAACTCACCTCTTTTGTAGTTTTCTGTCTTTCCTTCAAAGGCTCCGTCTCTTTCTCACTCTGTTTTACAGGGTTTGGTGGCTTAGCACTCGCATTTTGTATAACATTAGCAGGTTTTCCTACGGTTGCGGGCACCTGGGTAGATCGAATGTCTTCCTCTTCAGACTCAAAGTCATCCTTCTCCCACTTTGACTGAGGGACCTGGATCATAATAAGGATGTCTTTCTCAGGGGCTGTGATATCATTATTATACTCCTCCATGGTCTTAATGACAGTTTGTTTTGTGTCTGGCTTTTCTTCAGTCTTTCTAATGGGGCTTCCTCCAGTAGAACTAGTGCTAAGAGGGAAAAAGCTGACATTAATCATGGGTGAGATATACGCACCGCCATCTTTCGTAACAGTTTAGAAAACGGCTTGTGTTTCCATTCTAAATCTTGCGTATTTGTTCAAAAGATGTTCAATTAAGGGAACAGACGAGAGAAAGGATGAGTCCACTAGCTAAGACTACGAGCAATCAATTAATTTAGTACCTTCCTACTCTACATTTAATTAACAAAGACACGAGATTATCAGATTGGGGACTGTCTGACCTGGTAATTCCTTCATGTCCTGCTTCTACCAATGGTAGATAAATTAGCTATACATTCTTGTTTCGACATCTAAGCAAGCAATTAGGGAGAGGTATACACAACCACAGTTTTATTCTCATGTCCCAGTGTTCTTCTTCAGAAAAAATGTACGTTTTAAAAACTGTTTAGAATATCAAGACACTATCTTAAGTCTCCAGTGATGTCTTAAATGGTTTGAGTTTGCGCTGTCCTGCTTCTTTAGATGCTGAAATGTACGTAATAACAGCTTCACACTAGATTCACTCTTTCAAAGAAGTTGGCACTGAGCTGGAAGCAGTGTAGCTGTGTCAACACGGCACTGTGCTCAAAGCTCAAATCAGTACAAGATATTGGCAACCAAGCTGCTATTTCTGCAAGGTATCGTTTCATCTCATACTGACAAAAGTAGATCATTACAGCACCTTGCAATTTTTCAAAGGCAACATATTGCATGGTAGAGACATGTCTGTTATCCTTGCCTTTAGCAGTAAGCTGGATCTGAAGGAAAACCTCGAGGGGACTCCTCAGAGAGTCAACATATAATGAATAAGAAGGGGGGAAAAAAGTCCCAGAAGTAAGGGTGAAAGACGTCATCAATGAATTAACCTTATGAGCTGTCTGGGCAGTACAGACTGCTTGTTTTCTTTCACAAAATTTGATTCTGACCCAAGTACAGCTTAGCAGGAAAGATCACAGATTATTCACTCATTTAGCACAGATTTAGCTGTTCCTTTCATTAGTCACCATAAAGACTTTTACATTTGTTTGCAGGGGGGAGGGAGGAAAGAAAGAATAGGAAAAGAAAAGATGAGGTACCTGGTGCAATGTACCAGAGTTGCACTAGATCCATCAGCTGCCGTTCCTTTGCTTCTTACTTTTCCCTTTGCTTTTTCTTGCTTAACTTTGCTGCTGTTCGGCTCAGCTTTCTCACCAGGTTCTTCTGCAGGTAGCACATTTTCTCCACTCACAACCTTTTTGCCAGTTTCTTGGTTAAGTTTAATCTTTTTGGCGGGGTTGTTAAGAAAAGCAGGTTTATCCTCTTCTGGAGTTTGCTCTCCTTTTTCACCATCAGGCTCAGTCTTCCCCTTTGGTGGTCTTTTCGAGTCAGCAGCTTCTGGTTTAGAGGCCTTTAGGGAAGTCGCTTCATGTTCTTCAGCAACCTTTTCATCTACTTTTCGTTTTCTTTGTTCAGGTTTTGCATCAGAGGGGTTGCTTTTTTCAGCAGGTGTTTTTGACTTGCCCTCTTTGTTGGAGGGCTTCTCCGACTTGGTTTCTTTTCGATGGTCTTTCTTTGCCGTTTCCTCGTTGGCTGCTCTGGTTTCTGGGTGATCTTTTGTAACTTTGGGGTGAGCTTTCCGTGGGGAACCAAGAGCCTTCTCAGCCTTTTGAGAGGAAGAGGTTTTAACACTGTCTGTCTTTGGCAACTCTTCCTTCACTTTTTTCACAGCAGGTTCCATTCGAGGAGATTCTTCACGATCGCTGTCCACCTCCTCTTGGGAAGCTTTAGCTGGTTTTATTATGCTGTCGTTCTTAGGCAGAACAGCCGCTTCTGCTTTCCGCTTTGTCTTGTCAATTTTTGCTTTTGGCTTCTCCTTCTCTTTTTTCACCTTTGCAGATACTGGTTTGAAAGCAAGAGAATCTGCTTCCATAGGCTCATCTCTCACAGGGGTGGCATCGTCTCTTCTTGGGAGCATGAACAGAGAGTCCATTTTAACATCTGCTGCTGGAACTGGCTCTTTGGCTTTCCTCGCACCTTCTAACAACTCAGCTTTGGGAAAGCCTTCATTCTCATCCCCTTTTCTTCTCTTCTGGGGGTTTTTATCTTTATTTCCTTTGCCATCTCCCAGTGGATGTTCCACCTCCTTCTCTTTGGATTTTGTAGCATCTCGGATGTCATGGCTCTCTCTTCCAGAAGGTTTTTCAGGGTAATTTCCAGCTGTATTACGATTTCTGTGGCTCTGCCCACCAGGATAATCCTCCCTACGTCCCCAAGCCTGTGGCAAATTCTCTCGTCTGGTCCCAGGCGGACCAAACCTATCTGGAGAAAAGTTGCCCCTGTTTACTGGAGGCGGAGGTTGAGGGCCAACAGCAAAGCTCTTGTGAAACTTTTTGTACCATTCTCTAGAGTTCCTTTCCCATTCTCTGTATCTTTCCTTTTCAAATGGATCTCTCAAGTCAACAGATCTGCC
This sequence comes from Platalea leucorodia, assembly GCF_965183815.1. Lineage (NCBI taxonomy): Eukaryota > Metazoa > Chordata > Aves > Pelecaniformes > Threskiornithidae > Platalea > Platalea leucorodia. Next base: position 202,762 of record NW_028121412.1, read on the forward strand.
ATAGCACGCTTTCATATCATGTGGAGGAACTTCTCTGTATCTGTTAAAATACTCCCTTCCTCCTTCCCCTCGAGGTACGGTCCGTGTAGTGGGAGAGTGGCCTCTAAACACTGGAGACCTTGATCGTGAACGGTATCTTCTTAGCCTTGAATGGTGATAACCCCGTGACCTTGACCTAGAACGATATTTATGACTCTTCCCTTTGCCTCTTCTTGAATACCGTGGGGATCGTGAGCAGGAACGAGAATGGGAACGACTAAAGGATCGAGAGTAGGAGCGAGAGCGGGAAGAACCTGATCTTGACTTGGAGTAGGTGTATGAACTTCTCGAGTAAGATGAAGCACTATAGGGAGACTTGGACCTTAAAAAAAACACAAAACACAAAAAAAGTGAAGTTAACTCAAAACAGTCGCTCTCCCCAGTTTTTTTCCTCCCACATTTGGTTTGGGTTTCTTTTCCTCTCCACAGGCTAATGCCAAAGCTTCTTTCAGCTGCTGACATACTGCTACTGCAAACTGAAGAACTTGATCGTATGTAAAAGTTTCTGCTTAGGAGACAGAACAGCTGCTGCATTGTTAGTGTACCAACATACAGGAAGGGGAAGCGTATTTCCACCCACTTCTATGACATTAACTACCATAGCTATTGATTGATCTAAGGCGGGGTATACTGGCCTCTACTGGTACATGAACGCACACATTTTTCACTACTCAACAACTACCTGCAGTGCAAATCATTTTTGTTGCAGTAAGATGCAAAAAGTGCAAGTCTTAATGGCTAGAGTGCAGTATCAAACACCAAGAAAACACGATTTAGCCTGAAGACGGCAAAGCTCCATTTTAAAATGCCAGCTGAGTCTCTTCATCTTCACTACTGGTTTGGCAATTTGTACAGGATGCAAAAGACTTGTACTGCAATCTTACACCCAGGACTATTTACTCCTGTCGCTGCTGATCCCTTGACTCATCCAATCCATCTGACGATGGAGAGGTGGAGGCGAACTCCTCCTGATTCTTCTAGACAACCCGCTTCTCCATTACGGACGTGTAAAGCAGTTACCTGGAAAACAAACGCCTACGCTCCTTTTGAATCTTTTTATATTCCATCGGTTCTTTACCAAAATCCTTTGTAAACTCATCACATTTGGACTTTTTCTTCTCCCTGTTAAAAGAAGTTTGACCTTTCTTACAAGGATAGTTTGACCTTTCTTACAAAAAGACATCAAGAAACAAACCCTGGCCGATAGGAGAAAATGTCTACGGCACGCAAATGCAAAAGGTGAACATCCTAGTTAAGCAAAGCCAGTTTAGAATGCCTAGAAGTTTCAGGGAAAGCTTTAGAATGACATTTGTCTGGGTTTACTTTTGCATGGTTTCACCTGCAATGAAAAAGAATATTGCAAAAACCACTAGGTCATCTTTGCTTATGTCAGACGCACTTTAGTGTAACTGCAGTCCGATATACTATCGCAAGAGATACAAAAATGAAAACCAACGCAACTTCATTGAGCCAAATACTTACTCCTCTTTAGGTCTCTGTTGTTCTCTGTAAAACTCCTCCCTAGGTAAAGGAGGTGCTTGTGTCGTTGGGATGGTATTTGAAGGAGCCGTTGGTCCTGCTGTTGGTACCCAAGCTGGCGACCTGTTGGCAGGAGCTGGGGGATATCCTGGAGGGGGGGCAGTGCACCCAGCAGCTGGAGGCTGACCAGGGGGAAACTGAGGAGGCAACTGGGGCGGTGGTACCCGCGGTGGGAGAGGAAGGGCATGGGGTGGTGGAGGATGCAAGGGAGGTGGAGGCACAGGCACAAAGATGGCTATTGATGGTGGCAGTGCTGGGGCCTGAGTCCTTTGGGTACGTTCACTAGGCGGGCGTCCTCGATTTGAACTTCTAAAGAAACCCAAAAACATGTGTCACTGTTTGTTACACTCTGCCCCAATTTTAAAGAGGAAGGCGAAGGAAGCGGGAGCACGGTGGCGAGCACTTCTTGTTCTCAACTTAAGCATTTCTCTCCCTGCTGTCTGTTCATTAGAGACTGCCCTCATTTCTTGATCCTCAGACTCGCCTTCCACATCCCCAGCCCCAGCGGTTCCCTCAGTCTTCTCTCCTTATACTCAGCTTTGCGCCTGTGGATGGAGGCTGCCCGTGCTTGAAAGACACTCCCATCTCCCCTGTGCCAAGTGCCCACCGCTCCTCTGCCACTCCTTGATATGGTCAATACTTCACACTTCTGATCTTCAAAGCACTGCACAAATACTAACTCATCTTCTCTCAAACTTCTTTTAACTTCTTCCACATAAGCCTCCTATGTTGTTGCCTCATGAGGATGTGTTTGGCCTGGTTTTGTCCCCAAATTGTTATTTTCGGGCTTACTGAATTTGAGATTTTAGACAATCTGTGGGATGGATCCTGGGGTTTGTTTTTATTTATCTTTAGCATAGTATGAACACAATGCCCCCTTACAATCTATCTATAACAAATACGTACCAAAAGGAAGGACTAACTTGACACTGCAATAATAGAGAAAACAGACTCCTCTCTCTCTCTCCAACTGAGAGAAAGCAGCTTGGCTATTTCAGAGGACTGAATTGAAGACATTCAAAATTTTTATAAAATAACACAACACAGTGTTGACTATCCAATGCTTTGCTCAATCAGTATCAACTAAGTTGGTAAAAAAGAATGTTGGAGGCTGATTTCTATGGGGAAATCAATTTCTCCAGCCCTATTCAGCCAGTGATCAGAAGGGTGGCTTTCCACCTCACCCTTTAATGATATTTCATTTTTGTATGTAATTATGCTTTCTTCAAACAGTGTTCATTTTTCAGAGTCCTCTTCTCAATCATGTGCTGCAGTTTTCTTTTAAATACTCTTACTGCAAGCATAGATCCCCTTCGTTAAAGCCAATTCAAACGAAGCCATTTAAAAACGAATTACCACTTGTATTCTCCACAACTATCTGTGCACACTTATTTCATTCTAAATCAGCTTTAAGTTATTACATTATTATTTACTGTATAAGCTACGTGTTATGGTCTCGTTTAACAGGTTACAAGTAGGAATATATTGAATTTCTGTAGCATACTTACAGCTCCCAGCCTGGTCTGCCAGCTGCTGAGCGAACTGCGCTGGCTCTCCTGGGATGGCCTTTTGGCGTGGAGAGAGGAAAAAGAAAAAAATCCCATTCAGTTGATCTGAAGATAAGTTTTGAAAAGAACTTCTCAAGTTATAGTTGCTTACCAGTTGTGTGTATTGAGTGTCCTTGGGGGCCCAGAAGACTTGGTAACGCTGGTTGTCTTACTACAGGAACCCGACAGCCCTTGTGAATAAATGCAAACAGTTGGAAAAGAAGCTCTGCTAAAATACAAGCAGCACTGCATATGTTGAAATAAAATTTACCTTCTCTTCCACCAAACTGCCGATTGACTGAAAGGAAGATTTAGAAAGCCCAGCAGCACTCACCAGCGCAGCAGGAGGCAGAACAGTACCGGCATCACTACAAAAAAACCCAAATTTTTATTATTCAAACAGTGTTTTGAAGTGCTACTTGAAATACAAAGTCCCAAGTGAGAAAAGGCTGACTATAGTAAATGGGGAAAAAAATGAAAAAATAATCTTCTCCAGATGTACAAATGGGAAGTTGGCCGATTCCAAATGAAGCACTGACGAGAAGTCTGTTTGGACTAGTGGCATTTAACGAGAAATAGAACAGAATAGACTAGACTATTTCAGTTGGAAGGGACCCACAACGATCATCTGCTCTGACTGCCTGACCAATTCAGGGCTGACCAAGTTAAAGCATGGGATTAAGGGCACTGTCCAAATCCCTCTCCAACACTGACAGGCTTGGGGCATCGACCACCTCTCCAGGAAGCCCGTTCCAGGGTTTGAACAACCTCTCGGTAAAGAAATGCTTCCTCATGTCCAGTCTAAGCCTCCCCTGGCACAGCTTGGAACCATTCCCACGTGTCCTATCACTGCATCCCACCGAGAAGAGATCAGCACCTCCCTCTCCACGTCCCCTCCGCAGGAAGCTGCAGAGGGCAATGAGGTGGCCCCTCCGCCTCCTCTTCTCCAAACTGGACAAAGGCAGAGTCCTCAGCCGCTCCTCAGAGGACATTCCTCCCAGCCCTTTCACCAGCTCTGTTGCCCTCCTCTCGACGCACTCAAGGACCTTCACCTCCTTCTTCAATTGTGGGGCCCAGAACTGCACACCGTGTTCAAGGGGAGGCCGCAGCAACGCTGAATACAGCAGGATAATGACCTCTTTTCACTGGCTGCTTCCCCTGCCTTTGATGCATCCCAGGATGCAGTTTGCCCTCTTGGCTGCCAGGGCTCACCGGAAAAATATTTTAGTAAGCTGGCTGCACATAAAAGGATTGGAGTACGTATAGCCCAGACACTGACTCTCAGTTGTGGAAGATGCAAGAACTGAAATTCTCTTGGGAAACGTTTATGTGCTGGCTCAGTGGCTGCCTTAGAGGTTCTTTTGACTTGTGACCTTTGTAGTCAACGGTACAGCTGCGCCTGACAGTCTTCTGGACAGAGTGGCTCTTTGCATTCCAGGCATAAAATCGAAAGGACAGAAGCCCTCAACAACAGTACAGATTTTCCATGTATTTTCATACCGCTTCACTGGGTTGCCAACTAGGACTTTGTTGGTAAATGTTTGTAAAGACTTCAAATTTACAGTGTTTCAATGTTTATTATCCAAATCTGCGTGCGGCGCTGACTACACGGCATTACTGAGAATGACTCTGACTTATAATACTGATGATAGAAATACTGTAGAAAAAAGTGATGTGAAACACCTGGTCAGTTTTACCTCTCATTGGGCTTTTTCACTTTTCAGGAAACGATTATTTCCTCAGTACTAAAGAGAAATGAATGCACTCCAGAAGCTCTGACATAACCAAATGCTTACTTTAGGAATTGCTAGCCGCTTAAACTCAAAGAGCTCCTGGGGGAAAAAAGTTCCTCTTTCAGGGTCAACGCGTACTGAATGACTTGTAAGAGAAGCAAACCAAAATACTTTGGAGAAAATTCTTGCATGAGGCACGCTTCCAAATTATTAAAGTGTCCTCATTCAAAGTAAAACCCAAACCCAGAACGGCCACAGTTCTCTGGAACTGTCACTAATGCTATAGAAATCGCTAGCTGAGAAGCTCAGGAGAAACAATCTAACTTCTTTTATATTCGTGTTGATCTACAGATTTCCTTACCAAAAAGGTCCACCTGGCTTTTCAGCAGGGGCCAACGATGACAGAGCAGCAACAGAAGAAGAAGCCAGACAAGCCAGTGGACTCATGAGTGGATCCCGCTGGCTGGAAATTGTTGGCCAGAGCAGAGGCTGCAGGTTGCGGGCTGTTGTTTGCCTCAGGAGTGGTGGTGGAGGTGGTGGCGGTGGCGGCTGCTGCTGCTGTTGCTGCTGAACCTGCTTATGGAGCCCTTTTGCGTAGCCAGTCCCATTTCTGAAGTTGTTCACAGCCTAGAGGCAGGAAAGCATTTACAAAAAGTTAATACGAAACTTCAGTAGACAGACGAAGAAAAGCCTGCACGGAGTAAAACTCCTTGTGTATCCTGTAAATGCTATCAGTCCTAAAATGAATCAACATACAGATGTATGGATACATCACACTGAACACTGATATTCATGACTTGCAACTCAGAGTAGCTGTATTTAAAGTACTCCAGCGTTAGCACTGAGTTTGAAAGTGAGACAAGCCTGTTAAACAAAAGGGTGACCTGAATTTGCCAGATTGTCTCTAAAGAGTTGTAAGCTTCTGTAACAACAGATAACGTATTTGAAAAGTAAATTGAGCCTTACTCCATTTAGCCTTGCTTAAGGAGAGGTAAATGAATATCTTCTTCCCTTTCAGCTTTTGAAAAATAGACTTTTCCTTGCCAACAGTTTACGTGAAAGTCATCGTGTTACCTGGCGTAGGGACTTGTTGGCGACTAAAGCGTCAGGAGAAACGTCTGTTTGATGACATGTGGGGCATCTGTGTTCCTCAGAGTCCAGTAACGCTGTTCTAATACCTGTGAATCATCAGAATCATCAAAACAGCTTTTAGCCAAACTAAGGAGTATTTTTGGGGTCTAATCAATTCTAAACACAAGTGTGTGGTTAATGGGTGAATATGGTCTTGAATTGAGAGCACGGAGCGATCAATGTTCAACAGTGTAAAAAATTTCCAGTCTGCAGCAAATAACTATACGGTTTGATATTGCACTCATGCAACACCTGAAGATGTAGAGGAGGCTGTGCCTTGATGTTCCGACTGATCTTCTTTCCGCTGGCTAGTACAGTGAGAAGTCACTAACCTCAAGGTTAATGAAGAAAACACATTTCAACACATTAGGAGGTTTGAGTTCTGAAGGTTTTAACCAACCCTCCGGTGGAGAAGAAGGCGGATTAAATGCCTGACTATCCGTTTGTTGCAGACCACACCAAATCACCAGAGCTGGCTATATAATTTTGTATGAGAGAAAGGGCTGTGGACAAATAAATGCAGTCACTATCTAATTCTGGAATCTCCTGCACAATTACGCACTCTTCTCATACTCGTCCTTCCGTATTGTGCTGGTCTGGGCGGGGACAGAGTTAATTTTCTTCATAGTAGCTAGTGGGGGGCTATGGTTTGGATTTGTGCTGGAAACAGGGTTGGTAACACGGGGATGGTTTCCTTATGGCTGAGCAGTGCTTACACAGAGTCAAGGCCTTTTCTGCTTCTCACACCGCCCCACCAGCAAGGAGGCCGGGGGGGCAGAAGAAGTGTGAAGGAGACACAGCCGGGACAGCTGACCCCAGCTGAGCCAAGGGCTATCCCACACCGTATGGCGTCATGCGCAGCATATAGAGCTGGGGGAAGAAGAAGGAAGGGGGGGATGTTGGGAGTGATGGCGTTTGTCTTCCCAGGTAACGGTTACGCGTGATGGAGCCCTGCTGTCCTGGGGATGGCTGAACTCCTCCCTGCCCATGGGAAGGACGGAATGAATTCCTTGTGTTGCTTTGCTTGTGCGCGCGGCTTTTGCTTCACCTGTTAAACTGTCTTTATCTCAACCCACCAGCTTTCTCGCTTTTACCCTTCCGATTCTCTCCCCATCCCACTGCGGGGGAGCGAGCGAGCGGCTGGGTGGTGCTTAGTTGCCGGCTGGAGTTAAACCACGACACGCGTGTAAAGAGATTTAACGAGATACATAAAAAGGGGAAAAAGCTTTCTGCCTTTTTTTTTTCCTTTCTACAAGGAGAGTCCTTTCCTAGTCAGGCTATACTTCAGTCTTAAATCGAACTGGTGACAAAGTAATGCCGTTATCTCCTATGTCTGCTTTCAGAAGATCAGTTTGATGTTTGGGATTAACAAACCTGGGAGTAACACTTACATTCGTCACAGTAACTGTTTCTACAGCAGGGAATAACCACGGCATCAGTCACTGTATCTTTACAAAGGAGACACAGCAGCTCCTCTGGAACGGGATCATGGGAGGAGGAGGGGGAGGACGGCTCCTCGGGTAAAAAGGGTGGCTTTTCCTTCTTGCCTCTGGCATAAGCTTCCCTGGAGGGGGGGGAGGGGAGGAAAAAGAAAAAAGTGAAAGACGAGGAAAGGAAAACTTTTCCAAGCGTAGGATTTTATCAAAGGAAGACAAGAGATGGAATTCTCCTCGCTCCACACTAGCCTTCGAAGACGCAGGCATCTCGTTTAAACTGCTTTTCTATAGCCACAAGACCAGAAGAGGGAGGGGGGAACAATTTTCCTTCTGCAGAACTCTCCCATTCATTGGATCAACTAAGAAATTGGCTCCAACTACAACAATAATGTTTTGACAGCTAGAAATTGGGTGCAAGGAATCCCACCTCTCCTTTGCCAGGGGGTAAAGGTAAATTGCAGGCTCAGGATGAAGTGAGTCTCCGAGTAATTCCATTTTATAAATAAGGGCAGTCTATGTTCCAGCTTCTACAAAAGGAGATCCACGACAGAAAAGCAGAAGTGCTACCAAGTGCATTTCGTAACAGCCCCTCTTGTCAGCCCACTGCTGGATTTTCTGAGTTTAGAGCAACAGGGAAACTTCAGCCTGTTTCACACGTGAGCTTGGATAAAAGTCAGAGGGGGAGGAAATCTCAGTCCAACGGCAATGGGTTACATTTTGCAAGAAGCCTTTGAAACATAAACCAGCAGCAAAACGAGCTTTCAGAGAGAACAACTCCCACTGTCAACACTACTGAAATATTTTGCAGAAATACAGATTCTTAGCACAGCACTAGTTTAACCAGCTTCCAGGGCCATGAGCAGTAGGGCCACCCTATTTTAATCTTAGAAAGTATCACAGATTTTAAGGTTCAGATACAACGACAATGCTTCCTCCCCTGCAATTACAGAGGCTGGCCGATTTGGTCGCCTGGCCACTCAGACATTTACGCACAGTTTCTCTCATTCGCTTTTGGGTCGGTCCAATGAATTCCCTACTTACGCATTAATAGCTGGTATGGCATACTTCCCAGTGTTGGTTAGCATAGCACCCTTTGTATTGGGATCTTTCACCTCTATCAGGAAACTCCGTGGAATTCCCGTGCTCCTTTTAATTCTGGGAACAGACTCAACATTTTTGCCCTGTTAAGAGAAGAAAGGCAAACATAGCTCATCTTAAGACCCACACTTAAAATGACATGCCCATGATTATTCTAAGCAGCAAAAGCCTTTAATCCTCTCCTTTTCCTTAACAGAAGGGTTGCTTGACTAAAATACTTATTTTCCTAAATGAATATAGCCAGGGTGTTCCAAGGCTTGAGCAGTGTTTTGAACGCCGTCGACACTCTTGGGCTTAACTTCAGGTTCCTTAAGGGTGAAATATCCCTTAGCCTGCCCTCCGCTCAGAAAAGACACCAACCCGCTCCTCCTCCAAAGCGCAATTCCCAGGGCAAGCTCAGTTCAGTGCTCTGAACCAGGCACTGAGGAACTGTATATGAAGGTTCAGTTCATACCTCACGCATATACAACGGTAAATGGCATGCATACTCACCCAGAGGCTTGTGTCATTAAAACAGGCAAATATTCAGCGGGTGGGGTCAACAGAAAGGAGCTTGGGTTTATACGAAATACTAAAAACTGTGAACTGTTGTTAAAAAGAGTTAAAACCAGAAACATTTCCAATGATATTGGAATATCTAAAAATATGCATGAAAGTTCACAGAGAAAGATCTATGGACATATTGAATGTCTATGACCTGGAAAAAATAAAAGTTTACATTTACAACTCCAGGTTTCCCTTGAATTTTGAAGGGCTTCACCCCCAGAGAAACAATTCCAAAGATGAGCAGTCATGTAGTTGTTAGGTAACTGCCAAGGTAAAAAAATGAACCCCCAAGTAACACCAGAAGTCCCCCTCAATCTTACCCCATTTGTTGGGCAGTTCTTTATATAGTGGCCAGGTTGTCCGCAACGGAAGCAGGTATATGATGGTGGAAGCAGACCCAAGGGTTTCTTCATGTAACTAAAAGGTTTTTGGGAAAAAGAAAAAGCTATGCGTGCGTCTCTCTTGTTAAAACAAACATCTCTACGATTTTTCCATCATCTTCAAAGAACAGATTGGACGTTATCAACACTTACTTGATTGGATGATACTCATGGCAGGACTGTGTCATCATAGCCTTGATTTTATCTTCTTCAGAAGCATTGGCCTCAGCCAGATTGGCAGTCTGTTCAACAGGCAATACACACATTAGAAACACATTTCAGCCCACACGGCCAAAGACACCACCACTCCCCCGATCCTGCAAAGAGCAGCACAACGCGGGCTGAGGTTGCATGAAAACAGCCGCTGACAGAAAACAGAGCCGTGCTGAAGATGCGCTGCGGAGTCCTTAGGCCACTGCAGGGGGTTTATGGGCCTGGGAACCTACTTGAAAAGAGCCTTCTTGGGCACTCCAAACCTTGGGCTCTCTTTGTACCTCACACAAAGACTCCTGTAACCAATCCAATGTGCTTCCAAGTGGACTGAAGCTCTGTGTAGGAAAAATTATACTATCCAGCACTTTTAAACGGATTTTTAAGCCCCAGACTATTTGAAGCAGAAGATAGCCCCTGGACATTTAATTGAAAAAGATGCAGGCAAGTACCATTATTTACATTTCGCAGCAGTAAAAGGACACACAAGAGTCGGGGAAGTGGGTCTTGCTGGCTGAAATTCAGCTTCAGACACAGAAGCATTAAAAGGAATCAAGCTTTTTATAATCCCTCAGCAAGACAAAAGATTCTTGTCAGTGGACCACGATGTGCTGTAGGCAGTCCCAGCTGCACGTTCCCCCCCGCTACCCTCTTCATATTCAGCGATTTAACTGCAGCAAGCAAAACCTGCCGGTTTTTCCAGTTTACTGTGTCCTTTTAACATACAAATCGTAATAGAAACCTTATCCAGAATTACTGAAGGTAGCTGATTTTTCTTTTAAGTCGTGTTTGTTCCAATGTTTTTATTACACACCAGCCCAGATACAAGCAGGGCCTGAGGGAGTGACTGTAAATGATCTGGACCTTCAGGCACTGATCATGCAGGTCAACCACTCCTGCTTTTGTTTTTAGATGCATTCACTCCCAAAAGCAACCAACCAGGTTCAACATTCTCTGAAATGGTTGTTTCATATACACAGTTTTTTCTCCACAGTCACATAATGCAGATCGACATCTATGAAATCATTAATGTTTATAGAAAACTTTACAGATACTTGACTCGTTTGTTTGAACCCAAACGGTTTACAAAACACACCCAAAACCCACAAAACCTTACTAGGAATAGACCAAAATTCAAACATAGCGTTTCATACATAGGAATAATAAAACAGAAACCTGCTAACACATTGCCTCCATGCTAAGCCAGTCTGCACTGAAGAGGTCAGAGCAAGTAACAGTTTTGAGCTGCTTTATGCTATGTTCCTGTATTTTTCTGAAATACTTAAATTTTCTCAAAAGCTTCAATGTGTGCCCTACTTGGACAGGTTTTCACATTTCAGAGTAAAACTTCACAGGAGTTTACAGAACCAAGGACACGTTCAGAGACAGCACCAATGGAGACCAATTTCTTTTGGTGGCTGCCTTCCAAACAAATTTATGTTTCCTTCCCCCCAGTGTACACAATTTAATTTCTGCAGGAAGAGAGGGAAGAAGTTACCCGTGGGGAGAGATTTCTCTTTCTCGGCAATGAACTCCAGCCTTTATTTTCAGAAGAAAGAACCAGCTCCTCTGCATTAAGCCCTGCCTTCTCTAATCTTTGTAACTTTGCAGACTAGGAATTCAGTTGGCTAGCACTACGCCTGTCACAAAGGGCCATCACTAGTGCTTTCCCCGACAAAGTGACACCTGGCTGAGCAAAACCAGCAAGCAGCTCCATAGCAAAACAGGGCATTACAACCGTTTCAGAAGGGCACATCTGCTAAAATGCCACACATGCGCATCGGCATGTTCCTCTCGACAGTTAGGTACACTGACACAATTTACACAGTCTGCATTCAAACAAATTAGATCGTGGTGTCCACTGTAGATACGCTACAATTGATGAAATTGTGCAGCATCCGCAGAATGCATCTAGAACTATAAGGACTAGAAATTCAAAAATAGCCATGCAATTGTCCGTGTTCCAGAAGCGCTTCTATTTTGGCTGTTGCAAACCCCCTTGAAATGGCCATAACTTACAGCCAATTAAATTCTTCTGTAAAAAGTGTGTTAGTTTCCAACGCAAAATTAACAAAACATAGGAAAAACGGTAAACGGCTTCCGAAGTGCTGCTGCTTTGTGTCTTGCAGATGAGTAATACTGCAACATTATGTTGAGGCTGAGTTCCCATACTGGTAACTCCTCTTTACAGGATAGTACCAAAATATACACACGTTTTAAAGTTAAAATAAAAACTTTAAATTGCTAAGAATTAAATTAAAGTTGTGTTCACATTACAACAGTCATCCAGCTACAGATCACGGTATAGGACTTAAAAATATGAAGCTAACACAGTTTTTTTAAAGTATTTGACAAGAATACGTACATACCTTAGCAAGCTGGCCCAGAGAAATAGATGCAGAAGAGTCATCAATCTGTTCACAAAAAATGAAACACAGATTCAAGTTCTACAATCAAAACACAGCAATAGTTAACCTCTGCTGTAGCCTGAGAGCCTGCGCTATGTCCTCTGAGTGTCACTCAAAGAGGCATTTCTAACCTAGTGCAATCTGTATCTGCTCAAAACAAAGTCCAAGCCTATGACAGCTTAAGAGTGCCTATGTGGTTCATGAGAAGAAACTAAAAGAACCAAACCCGCTTGCGATCAACTCACTGCTCCAGAATATCGCAGAGAAGGACCCCTGTCCAATGTTCACAACTGCTTAAAAGCTGAAAGGGTAAGGAAGCTGTCAATTTTCAGCTCAAAAGGACTTAAAAAAATACTTGACTTTGTTTGAGAAGGAAGCATCACGACAGGAGACTTCTTTTCAGTGTAGTTTGTAAATTAAGCAGTTAACGTCTCATCATTTAGAAATGCACACGGTTTGGGTTTATGAACACAGTACAGTTGCCCGTCAAAATAAAGCACAGGCGTATATGCCCTGAAACATGAACTCTGCCCCTCCTGTCCACCAGTCTAAGAATATTCACCGTCCCCCACCAAACCCAAATAAGAACACCAATCCAAAACATCAGCCATACAAGTAACCACCACTTTGTCTAGACAAAAATCAACTGCTCAAATTATTGAAATAAAGGTGACCGAGAGCTTGGCCAAACTAAAAATTCAGCCAGGAAGGATCACAGTTGTGCCTGACGGTGCTAAAACAACGGCCATGACTCTCTGCATTTGTGCAGCCTCGAAGGACAAACACCAACTAGAGATCCTTGCTGTTACTGAAATAGTAATCGAAGTCAAAAAGGATCCACTTTCCTGCTTTGGGCGTAGTAACATTAGGGCAAGAGCGCAAATGTGGAAGTGGAGAATGATAGCTAACACAAGAGAAGACAATGAAGAAATATTCAAAGTGTAAGCTTTTGTGCATGCTTTTTAAAAAACTCTTAACTCATTTCAATTTTGCTGCTTTACTCTTCAACAACAATTGGCAAGCTTTCCAGTGCTTTATTCCTGAAAGAAACAAAAAGCACACGACAAGCTGTACAAACATACATCTTGCCAGCTCTAGGCAGCCAGATGGAGAACACGGCACCACGTTCAGCTGTGCAAACCCTGAACCTACATGATCTAAAACCGATCACGCGTCCTCTGTACAACACAAAGTCATTCAGGAAATGTTCTAGCAGACTCAGTACGAAATACAACGCATTACTGGGCACAAATACCAACGTTCACATCAGAGCTGTGCAAATAATGGCATTACTCAGTTTTTACTATGCCCAATCAAAGACATTGTATTTACAACCTATGCTATGTTGTACTGGAAAAGATATTAAGTTCATGTTTGGAAAACTACTACAAAGCTGCATTGTTTAGAATTAAGGGCAGTGTGTAGAAAAAAGTGTGAGATTGTGTTTTACATACTGCTCTTGATGTGCCACTCGCTGGCTCAGTTCGACTTCTTCTAGAAGAAGAAATAAAGGTGATCAGAACTTCAAATAAAGCACTTGTACCCAACGTAAAGTAGTGAAAACCGATTATAAAACCTGAATATCAAAACATTATGTCCCGATAGTCTCGTACATGTGGAAATTTATTCATATACACAAACTGTTCTCCCTTGGTACATGCAGTGCAACTAAAAAAAAATCCCCAAATCACGTTTCTACTTTGTCACAAATTACTCTAAGGCTTACAGCTATAGAACACAGCAGTGCAAGAGCAAGCCCTCAGGTATTTTGTCTCTGCTATGGAAATATCAAAAATACAAAGTCTGTACTACAGGTCTGTGTTCTTCCATAATCAGCCACCAAAACACGAAGGTCACTTTAGCCAATGTGGGTGCCCCCAGCGTTACAAATAGGCACCAGATACAGCACTTTAGTTTCTAAGAAAGAACAGGGACAGTCTAGACACTTTGAAGTGCAAGTGCACTTATGTTAAAAAAATCAGCCGTCGGACAAAGAAATACCAAACCCGTCAGCAGCAGAGTCTTTAGAACAGGGTTGCTTTGTGGAAGCCCAAGCCCTGTGCTCAGGTATCTGCCATATTTAGCTATGAAAGTGCCAAAATATTAAATGTGTTACGTATGCTATATTGACTCAAAATAGTAATAGAAAGGTCACCTGAAAGCAGTTCCTGGGGCTTTGTGCGATTTAGGAGTCCTGCGACAAAAGAGAAAGGTCTTGATTGCCAGAATTTGCATTAAGATAATCTTGACAATGTTACAATAGTTTAGGAAATATTTATTACATTTGAACACTCGCTGAGATTCCACACACTCATTGATCTGTACCTGCATGCTACTCATCATGGATCAGACATGCAACCGCTGATAGCGTTAGCAAACAATTCATACATCCTCCAAAGTGTGCCATGAGCAGAGGCAATTCAAAGGCTGCAGTGGAATTTAGGTACAAATAGAGAGAGTGCCATTCTTTCCTCATCCCCACATGCAGGCATTTATTTGGTCTTTGATGCTAGCAGCATCTCTCCTCTCCTTTCAGGGCAGCATTACAATACCAGGAGAGGGTGCCATCCAACCCGAAACGGAGGATGCATTGACAAGACGGCGCTAAGCATACGCATTGAAATTAACCCCCAACACAAGGCCCTGTTTATAAGCACAACGCTGTGGCGTCCAGAATTACCAGGCAGCGCCTGAAAGCACTGTAACAACCACGGCAGTAATACGCCCGAAGTTTACATGCAGAGCCACATTAATTCAGGGGTTTTTGCTTGCAAAGGCTTCCTGGGTCCCAGGATGCTCCTGTACTGTTGGTTCAAGACACGCTGTAACTCATCAGTTTATTTACTGAGAACCAACATTAGAAAGACGTGGCAGAACCCCAAGCTAATAATATCAACTAATTGTGGTGGAGAGGCGTATCTTTAAGTAGGCTGGCAAACAGGACCCTCCAAACAATGCCAGTGGAGCTAATATAGAACTGGACTGCATGAATACATAAATGACAGCAATAATCCTGTAGTCGGGATTGCATTTGAAGGGCTGTCATTTTAATCAATATGCCCGGTTCTCTGTCCTCCGTAAATCTTAGGAATACAGAACTAAAACCTGGGGCACCGGTATCACCTTAGGGTAAAAACAGACTTAGAAGGATAACTAGTAACATTTGGTACCGTGCTAAACGGCTTACTGAGTTTCAAGTTTGGAAAGGATTACCAATTCTGTCATCGTACTCGCACAAAAGGCAATACACTTTAGGATATTGTTGTTTTTCTCTTGCCTGAAACGGACATTGTCTTTAGGAAACTACTAAGAATCACTTCTGAATGGAACTTCTTGTTTGCATGGTTCGCCAGCTGGCAACCCTTGGTCTGTCCTCTAGAGCTAGCGTGCAAAAGCCCCAGATTTGGGGGGTAAGAAGAGCTGCCATATCCCTCCCCCCCCCCCCCCCAAATGCAAGGAAGAGTCAAACCCCGAGAAGCAGACTCTTCGGAGATGGGAACAAATTACAAGTTTACACTACAATGCCTATCTGTCTGTACTATAAAAGCCATCAAAGCAAACACATAGAATAAGGAATCTCTCCATGTAGAGGAAACAGGATCCACAACTTGGCTCTCAGAAGAATCAACCCCAAGAACAAACCCAATGAAACCATCTTAAAAGTTACCACTGTTGGAGGTTGAACCCCGTGGCCCAGCAGGTCTGAAAAGGTAAGTCTGCTTTGGGACAGATACATTAAAATTTACCCCATTACAACAAAAACTAACAGCAGCTTTCACAAGAAAGATCCAATCGGAATGCCTCTGTAAACTACGAGCAATAAAAAAGTTAACACACTGAAACCCCCAACAAAGAATGCAATGCTTTACAGATACTTACATCACGCATGGTTTGCTGGCAGCTTTAACTCCTGCAACAGGGATTCTTCGAACGATGACCGAGGAGTTCTTAGGAATGAGGGCGTTATCATCGGTGTATTCTGCAAACAACACAAATACAGACAAAAACATTAGTCACTTCCTAAGAATGTGTATTAATAGCTAATTACACAGCACTTCAGAGAATCCCCTCACAGATGTCAAAGCAAAATTTGATGTGTAACATCGCGCTTTTATCATCTCAACACACTAACAGTACAGTTCAAGAAATCTTCAGGTCTGATAATCAAACACAAGCAGCACCATCTTGTTCATTTTTTTAAAATAGTTGGAATGCCAACAGCAAAATGGTCCCAAGGGTCACTAAAGGAGGCTCTGCTAATGCATGAGGTTCTTTCCTGACCTAGCTGAAGTGGCTTTTGCTTCTGTTGGGCTCCAAACCCAGGAGGTCTTTGAAGAAAAACAAACAGCAGCAAAGTCTCACCTGCATAAACCAGATTCTGAAGCCTGACCAGCTTGCCCTGCAGCAAAACAGGCACTGCGCTAAAGCCTGGAAACTCTGCGCCATTGCTTCAGTAGCCGTTCACTAAAAACGCTTCAGCTATGCTGCTGGTGCTCAGGACGGACAGAACACGGAAGAGAGCCTGCCCTCGCTGCCTGTTTCTTGGAGCTTCATCCATCAACAGCCACACTTCTCAGCTGCTCGTTACACTGAAATGGAAACGGGGCTGGCAGTTCTAGAATTTGGATCACAGAAATGTTGGGCGGGTTTTGAGCTTGCTTTCACAAGCAGGGCAGAATGGGCTCCAACGCGGTATCTCCCCTCTTCAGCTACTCATCTCGTTTGAATGAACCAAAGGAACGTGAATACTTTCCATTCACTTTTTGCAGAGCAGAGAGACTCAAAGGAAATTCCTTAGGAAGGCAGCCTCGGAAAGCCTCTCGAAAACAGCGTGTGCCTGAAGCTACCCATGCTCTGCCTTGGCTCACACCATGTCAGTCTGCTGAAGAGGAGGAAAGCCGCCTGACCTTTACACAAGGCCCCAACAAAAAACCACCTGCCTGAGACACTTGGACTGAGACAGCTTAAAATGCAAAGATCTCTCCATGAGAATGGTTTTGATATTGCACTTCCACAAGCTGGATATGACTAAATATGTTAAAGCACTCTCAGCAGCCATTCCCTGTAATCTGCCTACAGTTTGCAATATCAAAAGCCCTTACCTTCGCAGACCAGATCAGAACCACGGTCTGAAACCCAAAGATGCTGCATACCCAGCCAAGCTCTGTCAGGGTGGTTTTGCTCAGTGATCACATACAAAATAGGAATATTTCACAATTTACGCTCCATTTTTCAGTGTCTTAGTCCTAGAAAGGACTACCATTGACAAAACCAGAAGCTTTTCCAGAAGGCCCATATCCTGAAACCAACCCCTAGAGCTCTTCTCAAAAGGAAAATCTAACCATTGCACAGCCCCCTGTCAAGAAAGGCCTGCCCTGGGACATTTTGATGGAGCAGGAGCTCCGACAGTACTGAGGCCCAGACAAAGAACGGGGAGCTCATGCCAGCTGCACTTCTCGAAGCCCCAAGCTTCAAGGTTTTGAGCTGCTGAACGAAGCCGTGCAGAATATTCTTCCTGCTCCAGATCACAAACCACCGGGTTTTGATTTCAGAGATACGCGATAAGCAACAGTGGCTCCACAAAAAGGCAGGGGTTTGCTACGCCTGTGCCCAACTGAGGATTGCGGGGGTTCTGCAGAAGATTGCAAGCGGCAGCACCTCTCCTAGAAAGAGACTGTATATATGAGGACAGCAACCAATGCTTTGATTCACAAATCATGCAAGCCTGCAGCGGTCAATTTGAACACGCACAACGGGTGTACGACGCAGAAAGAGGAATAAGACCTCTTTTAGTGTCTTGTGACAATTCATTGACCGTTAGAGGAGAAGCATTGACATCTGCCTTCTGAAGCGACTATCCGTGCATGTATCTGGAGAGAGACAGGTACGTGCTTGTTTTCAATCCACTTGTTAAGTGCACACTGAAGAGAGCTCCAGCCATCTAATGACAGACTGCTATAAAAATGAATTCACCTTCCAAGTCAATCAGTCCACATTTAAATGGATCACCTGAGGAGTGACAATAGCTTGGTGAAGTAAAGGCTTTATTTGTGTAGGACACTTATCATGGCCCATATTGGTATTTGGTGCTTGAAGGATCCTACTGGCTCAGCCAGCAGTCAGAGAATTTGTGGAAGAGTGTTTGCATACAGCAGAGGACATTGCTGAGCTCGTTGTGGGAAGGGACCTGGGGCCAGTTGGCTTTCATACATTTATTTTTCCTTTGCCTCAATTAATTGAATGCATTTTGGTGAGGAAATTTTGTTACAGGTGAAGTCAAACCATGTAGACTAAAAAGTTAATTTTTTTTTTTTTTTTAATCGGAAAGGACTAAAGCTAAAAACACGTGTCTAAAACACAGCCCTGAAGGTAGCTGTCAGGACAGCGACGACAAAACAACAGCTCTGTCGGGCCCCCAGCACAAGTCACAGCTACCGACTGTGGCCGAATCCCGTTATCGCGTCCCACCCCGTGCCCACCACCCCCACCCACCTTCTTGGGTCTGGGCGTTGGAGATCTGCAGGTCGCAGTTGGCCGCCTTCAGCTTCTCGCGGCCCATGATCTGGCGCTTCAGGTCGCACAGGGAGATGTGGAGCCCATTGAAGGTGACTGTATCGTAGTTCAGCTTGGAAAAGAACTTATAGTGGATGCACGACATGGTCGGTGCCTGCTCCGCGACGACGTCTACCGCAGCAGACGGCGTCGCAGCCTCCGCGCCAGGACAGGGCCTGCGGCAGCTCGGGGAAGGGCCCACGGAGGGGGCCAGGCAAGCAGCACGGGCTGGGCTCAAGGCCGCTCAGAGGCCACAGCGCTCCACCACGGCCAGGCCCCCTGGCCTCAGGCAGACTCGGCTGATGGAGGCCGAGTGGTGGACTCCATCCCGGCGGTGCTGCAAGGCCCCGGCCCTCGCCCCTGCAACGCCCCTGCCCACAGCCCTCGGTGATGGAGCTGGGCTGCGGCGGCGGCTCCCGCCCGCTCCTCCTCGCAGTCCAAGCAGGCGAGTGGACGACGGGGAGAGGCCCCCACGGCCCCGGCTCAGCCTCCGCTCCCTCTCCGCACGCAGCGCACCTCGGCCCAACCGCTCACTATGGCAACTCGGGTGCCCCTGCCCCAACGTTCCGCCGAGGGGTTTCCCGGCCAACAACCGCAGGGGCTGCCGTCAGCGTGTCACCGCGCACACATAATGGCGCACGCACAACGGCACACTGCACCCACCTCCCCGCGCCTCACGTGGCCGCTGGTGTCCCTGCTGTCCCCCCGGCCTGTCACCGCCCGCTGTCCTGCCCCGCTTTGGGCCTGCGGTGTCCCCCTGTCACCTCCCGGGCCTTCACCACCCAGCGTCACCTCCCGCCAGCCCCTGGCCTGTGGTGCCTCTCCCAACAGCCCTGGGCCTGCGGTGTCCCTCCTGTCACCCCCAGGCTGTCACCACCCACTGTCCCCTCCTGTCAGCAGCCAGCCAGGGCAAGACAGCCGGGGGGAGATGCAGCGGCCTTTGCCGGCTGGCGCTCGGCTGCCCGCGCCGCAGGGCCAGCGAAGGGAGGGGACATCTCAGGGTGTCGGAGGGTATTTGGGTGCATTTATGGGAAGTTCAGTCAAAGAAGCCCACGACCATTTCTATTTCTTGCCACCAACCAAGGTACTTCCCCACTGTGGCACGTCCACGGTTGCCTGAACTCTGGGGAGGAGGACTAAAAAGCAAAGAAGGAACCATGAGCGATAGGAGCTGCCCCAGGACAATACTTCTTGCTTTCTCAGTCCTCGCCGCTGCTGCTGCAACAGCCCTAGCGCATGACATCATGCCTTGCCTTACCAGGTCTCGTTCTGCTGACTAATATGCTACAGCTTGCAGACGGTTCTGGCCCAACTGGCTATTCCTTTCTCTTCATGTAAATATAATATAAAAGACCTGTTAGAGTCTGGCGGGGCTAACGAGGGAGCTTCCACCACGGCTTGGTTTAGATCTCTAAATGCCTTTTGGGTTTCTGGAGTCAGGAAGCCCTTCTGATTTCAGTGCTGTCCTCTATAGCCAAGGGATGCTTAGTTTTGCTACTTGTGTCTCTTTGTTTTTCCTGTCACCAGTGATTTGGAAGCCTAGGCTTTAATATGGTAGCCTTGCTTATAAGCCTGGGGTGGAATATGGATTATACGCATTCATTCCATAATTGGGCCATCGCCACACTCCAAACGACAGCAGCAGAGGCAAATAAGCCCGACTGTTGCATAGGCACTAAAAGCCTATCCTCTACCCCAAATCTACTCTCCTGGGTACCCGTCCCATTGAATTCTCAGTGGTACAAGGACAGGCCCCTACGTTACGAATTTTCACTGAAGAAAGGAAGCACAGCACCCTTCCGCCAAGAAGGGTTTGTCACCGGTCTGAAAGGAGACCCCTGGGTATGCTTGGAGAGCAAACCTATGGACAAGCTTACTCACTCTGTAGGGGCTGGGAACTGGGAATGCCAATAAGCCTTTAAAATTCATAGAATGGAGGGACATGGACAATTCAGATCTTATGACCATACAGACAAAAAGGGGAGGCTTATGCCTGGAGTGTTCCGTAGATCTGTTCCTAGGCCTAAAGGGAATTGGTATCACTCCACAAATCCTTCCAAAACCTTGTTCTATACCACATCCACCGAGCATGGGAGGCAGATTCTCCAGAAGCCCTTACATAAAACCTATTGCAATAAGCCATCACGCTGCAGATTTCTTCCTGGATGGAGCTTATCAGGCCCTGCAGACTCCAAGACAATGTGGATATTCGCAGATAGGTTAACTCGCTATTCTGCAGGAAGCCATAACCAGATTGAAGATAATCAATCACCATCGAGCTCTTGGGGGATATCAAGAACACTTGTCAGGCAGCAGCTGCATCCTCTTGCGCAGGCTTTGAACTGGACCTGGCGAAAAAACTGACCAGCAGACTGGGGTACGTAAGAAAAAGCTCCTATGTAAAGATGGCTTCGAAGGATGCGCAAGAGAGCTTGACTGGCAGTGACCTCGCCTATACAAGTGGGTCTATTGTTAGAAGAAACCAGACAGAAACCAGCTGAAAGCAGCAAAGTTGCAACAAAATAGTGCAAACTCAGCCAATAAATGTGCATTAAGCGAGCTTGCACGGGGTTTGTGCGTACAAATCCTCAAAAGTGAATGGTAACAGGCGATCTCACGGCCAAAGCCAACAGGTTTTTTAGACTGTAAAAAAGCACATGTGAGTAGCCTTAAGATTGCGTATAAGGAATCAAGAATTGTACCACGGGGTCCTTCTCAGGCTCCCAGCCAAGAGGCACCTTTATGGCCGGCGATAAAAAGGGGTTTCAGCTAGAGTGCACCTCTGCTGCCTTCTTTCCTGTACCCATGCGAGAACTAGAAGAGAAGTGCAAGCAAATCCATTTCAGTAAAAGTTCAGGCCAACATTTAAACAGCCCAAACTCTCAGTACTTACACTGACCCTTACTTAGAGATTTATTTTATCTTCCTTTGGTATGGAACTAAGCACATTCCCTCCTACCCACAGTCTTTCCTCCCAGCCTCACAGCTCTCCTACATAAGAAACGTAAAGCTACATAAGCGACAAAAGACAAAAAACCTGCTTTGGTGAACACCAAAACACCCATGACTTGCTCAAACTCTTCATCGCCCCACCTGAGAGTCAAGGGACAGGATCTCCTAAAGGCTCTTTCGCAGGCACTGCCCTGAAACCCCCTCGCTGCTTCTCTACTAGTGCACAGCGATCAGGAAGAGTTTCATTTTTAACTCTCTGTAGACAATTTCTGAAATTAGACAAGTAATTGTTAACGAGGATAAGCCCTTTGCCTTGCATCTGGCAACCAACGCGGATGCGGACCCAGCAGCACAGACCACTGCCACACACAAACCACCACCCCACGCCCAGGGAAAGCACGACCTGTCAGAGGTGGTACCCGATCCCGCTCCTCACATCAGCTCTCTGTATGAGCAGGTTAGTTCTTTTAGTCAGACACAGAAATCAGAAGTGATTTCTCCTGCTGCTGCTGCCGAAGCAGACTTTTAAGTAGATATTGCCAAAGAATGCACAAACAGCCACAAAAAGTTAAAGCAGGTACTTTCATCCCAGGTCTGACAAGAAATTGCCCCCGCCCCCCCAATCCAAAATGGTCAAGAAATCTATCTGAAATACAGATTCACGTCCACTATCATGGATGATGAACCTTGTCCTAAGCACACGTTGTGCCTTCAGACAGGAGCTAAGGACTGCATGAAGTCACCGCCACGAGCAGATGTTCAAACCCGATGCCTCCAGAACACGCAGGCAAACACCCACCATTTTTTTCAGCAATGTTTCAAGTCACGCGATACTCAGTCCATGACTTCACAAAATGTCACTAAACTTAACGATAGCAGCCTCTCTGCAGGTTTCTTACTCAAAGGCAAAAACCAAAAAGCCACATACCCTCGGGGAAACCCTTGTCCTTCCGTGTGGCTGGTGTCTTCCCATGGGTCATTTTTTCTTGCAGGTTGAATTTAGAGCTTCAATAGTATTTTTTTAAAAGCAAAATCAACAAGCAAACAAACAAAAAAACAGCTGGGAGATATTTTTCCTTCCAGCTGGGCTCTTTTCCCCCAGCCCTGGCCACCCTGCAAGGTGATGATTGTCACCAATATGAGGGCGCAGGACTGGGCCCAGGTCAGGGCTGTTGCAGGCAGCACGTGTCTTGCGGCTCCCGGGAATGCAGGTCCTGGGGAGTGCGCAAGAAATGGGGCAGCTGCCCATCACTCCTATTTTTGCTCTCTCCTCATGGCTCTCTCTCTGGCTCCCGCTCCCCCTTTTTTAATTCCTCCCTGTCTGTCTTTAGCCCGTCACCATTTTTTCCTTTCTCTGACTCCCTGTCTGTCTCGTCTAATTCCTCCCTCTCTCTCCTATAGCCTGCTGCTATTTTTTCCTTTCTCTACATCTCTCTCTCCCACGCCCTCTCCCTCTCTTCTTTCTGTCACCGGCTCCTGCTTCCTGCCCTTAATTGCTCCTCCCTGTCCTGCAGCCTGTGCCCTCTTTCCTGACTGCATCCCCTGCTCCACTGCCTCTGCTTCTCTCTGGCCTCCGTCCCGCTCCCCATCCCCTTTTGTTCTTCCTCCCTCTCCACCCTGGAGGCCATCGCTGTTCTCTCCTCCTCCGCCTCCTTCTCCCCATCCGCCTCCCTCTGTGTCTCGTCCCTCTGGATTGTGTCCCGCCCTCCCCTCGCTCTGTGTCCCGCTCTCCGTCCCTGCCTCTCCCTTTCCCCCTCCCCTTCCTTTCCCCTCTCACCCTTTCCCCTCGCTCCGTCTCTCCCGCTCCCTCTCCCATTTCTCTCTCACTCCGCTCTCCTGCTGCCTTTCCTGTCTCTCTGCCCCCCTCACCCTGCCTCTGTCTCTCTGTCCCTCTGTCCTCCTCCCTGCCCTTCTTCTTCTCTCCCTGGCCCTCTGTCCTGCTGCTTAGCGCTACTTTTCTTCCTGCACCCCACTCTCCCCTTCCCCTCCACCTCTTTCCCGCTCTATCCCTGGGCCAGCTCCTCACCAGGATTCTTCCTTCCTCCACTCCCTGCCCACCTCCCCCCGTTCTCGTCCCTCTGTCCGTCTCCCGTCCCTCTCCTGCCGCCCCACCGCCCTGTCCTACCCCTCTCTCCTGCTCTGTCCCTCTCTCCTCCTCCTCCTCCCTCCTCCACCGGGGCTCCGGGGCCTGGGCCTGGGCCAGCGCAGCCCCGGGGAGGCGGCCATGGGGCTGCGGGGGGGTGAGGCCCAGCCGGGGCGGGGGACGGTGGCCGCGCAGGGTCAGGCAGCAGGAGGGGGCGCCCCGCGGCATGCCGGGAGCTGTAGTGCTGGGCACGGGGCTGCAGGGCGGCCATGTTGGTTCCCGGGGCATGCCGGGAGCTGTAGTGCTGGGCACGGGGCTGCCGGGCGGCCATGTCGCTCTTGCGAGGCGCTGACTCTGCTCCGGCTGCGGCCCAGCTGAGGTGAGGGCCGGGCCCTCTCGCACTGGCTCTGCCTCTGGCTCTCTGGCCTTGCTCTCCTGGCGACGTGGGCGACAAGGGGCAGGTGGACGCTTACTGGCCTTGGAGAGGGGCCGGTGCAGCTGGAGCTGAAGAGACCAGAAGAAGGTGAAGCAGCTGGAGGATGAAAGGAAGGGGATGCAGCCAGCTGCTGCCTCCAGCTGCAGCCAAGAGACAGCCAGCCTCTCCGGGTGAGGAGGGACCCCTCTGAGCAGGCCTCAGCAGACCACATTGCCCACGGGCACCGCAGGGCCTGTGGAAGTAAGGAAAATTGCAGCATGGCCCTGTAGTGTGTGCGTGTGCGTGTGCGCGTGCATGGCTGTGTACCTGGGAAGCCTCATGTTGTAAGAGCTGTAAGACACCCAGGTGTTCTCTTCCCTGGAGGACAGTCAGGTACCTGGAGCTAGAGAAGAGGAAGGGAGGCAAGGACAGACAGAGAGAGAGAGAAGTGCCTGAACTCGCAAATTTGCCTGGCAGTGCAGAGAGCAGGAACTGCAGGGAGTCCTGGGCCCCTGGGGTCATGTCACCCCTCTTCTGCGTCCCGGTCCCTCCCTGCCCCCTCCCCTTTCCCTCGGTGTCATTTTTTTCGCTTCCCCCTGCCTCCCTTCATCTCTGTTATTGTGCTCTGCTCCCTGTCCCCCCATCTCTTCAAGTCTCTCTTTCTCTGCCATCCTCCTTCTCCCTTTACTTTCCTTGTCGCCCCTCTTTCCTTCTCCCCGAGCCTCTTTCTTTCGGTCTCTGTCCTGCAGGCCATCGCGGTTTTTCCCTTCTCCATCTCTTTGTCTTGATATGCATCCCTCTCTTTTGCCCCATCATCTCTCTGGCCTGTTCCCTGTCTTTCGTCTCTTTCTGCCTGTAGCTTCTGCTCCCTGTCCTTGTCTTCCCCTCTCCCTCATTCCTTCTGCTTCTCTTTCTCTCTCTCTCTCTCTCTTGCTCTCTCCTGTTCACTGTCACTGTGTTTTTGCAGTCTGGATCCCACTGTCCCTCTCCTTCTTCCTGTTCATCTCCTCTCTCTGTCCCTCTCTGCTGCTCCCTGACCATCTCTCCCCACCACCCCCACCTCTCTGCAGGGCTCCTGATAACCTCCCTCTCTTTCTCCATCCCTCTGTGCTGCTCACCAGCCCTGGTTTTCTCTTTCTCTTTGCCGTTATTCTTGTCTGTCGCTCTGTCCTGCTCCCTGTCCCGTCATTTCTCACTACCTCCCTCTGGCCTGCTCCCTGCCCCTATCCCTGCCCCTGTTCTTTTCTACTTCCTCTCCGTCTTGCTGCCCACCCTAGGCTTTTTTTGCAATCTCTCTCCTGCCCCCAGCCCTTCTTTTTCTTTCTCTCTCCTGCTCCCTCTCCCTCTTTCTGCCTCCCTTCCTCTCTCCCTGCTGCTTCTTTCTCCATCTCTGTCAAGATCCCCGTCCCTTTTATCCTCTTGCTGTCCTTCTTTTCCTCTTGCTGCCTTTCTCTCTCTGTCCCGTTCCCTGTCCCCTCCTTTCTCACTGTATCCCCCTGTCCAGCTGGCTGCCCCTTCTGTCCACTTTCTCTCGCTCTGTTTTTTTCTCTCTCCATCTCTCTGTCCTGCTGCCCATCACAGGTGGTTTTTGCCTCCAGTGCTGCCCTGCCCCCTCTTCCTTTTCTCTTTCTCCGTCACTCTCTCCTGCTCCCTGTGTCTTTTTTTAAATTCTTCTCAGTCCTGCAGCCCGTCACTATTTTGTTCTTCTTCCATCCCTTTGTCCTGATCCCTGCCCCCATCCTTGTCTCTCCATCCCTTTGTTCTGCTGCCCATCTCTTCCCTCCTTGCTCCATCTCCCTGTCCTGCTCCCTGCCCCTCTCATTCCCTCTCTGTTTCTCTGCCCTGCTCCCTGTCTCTCCCCCACCCTCTTTTTTCTTTCCTGCTCCCCCTTCACTTTCTCCGCTCTGTCACTCTGTCCTGCTCCCTGTCGCTGTCATTTCTCACTCTTCTCCTGCAGTCCAATGCTGGTTTTTTGGTCTTCATCTCTCTGTCCTGCTGCCCAACCCAGGCTTTTTTACCTCCATCTGTGCCCTGCTCTCTCTGTCTTATTTTTGCCTGTCTTTCCCTTTGTCCTGCCTCCCTCACCCTTTTTTCTCTCTCTGTATTGCCCTGTCCTTCTCCCTCTCCTTGTGTTTCTCTGACAATCCGTGTCCTGCTCCCTTTCCTTGTCTTTCTCTCTCTGTCCCATGTCCTTCTTCCCGTCTTTCTGTTCTCTCTATTCCTTTGTTCCTGCTGCTTCTTTCTCCACTTCTGTCACACTCCCTGACCTTTTCCTCCTCTCGCTCTCCCTCTGTCCTGCTTCCTATCCCCGTTTTTTCTGTCTTTAGTTCTCTGTCCCGCTGCCTGTCCCACTCTTTCTTGCTATCCACCCCTGTCCAGCTGGCTCTCCCTTTTATTTGTCCTCTCTTCCTCTTTCCTGCTTCTCAGCTCTCTTTTCCTCTTCTTCTAGCTCATTGCTGTTTTTTTTCCCGTTCTCGGTCTCTTCATCCAGATCTTACCCTCTCTTTATTTCTCAGTCTCTTTCTTCTGTTCCCTGTCCTCCTCCTTCTCCCTCCATCTCTACATCCTGCTCCCTGTCTTTCTTCATCCCCCCTTCTTTCTTCTCCTCCCTCCCGCCCGTCCCTCTGCCCTGCTCCTCAAGGCTCCTTTTTCTTCCTCCATGTCTCACCAGGGCTCCCCATCCCGATCTGTCTTCATTTCTCCACCTCGTTAGCATTTTCCCTGGGAGTTTCTTCCTCTCTCGGCTCCTCTGTCTTCTCTCTTGTTTGACTGGTCTCTTTCTAGTTCTCTGTCCTTCTCCCCATCAGCTTAAACTGAATGCGCAGGGGCGCCTGTGCTCTGCTGTTTCCTTTAGCATTGCCCTAGGGAAGATCGGTGGGTTTAGGGCTAGGGGTCATTTAGGAGCTGGTCTCCTTACGGAGACGGCAGAGCTGGGTTCTTCTCAGCAGCTGCTCTCTGCATCTTGTGGAAAGAGCAGGCTGTGGGCCTCATTTTGAAGGAAGGTTTCTTGTTCTGTGCTTATTGCTCCTCGGGAGGCTGCCCAAGAGCGGTGTTGGGGACTGGAGGGACAGATGGGACCTGCTGTGGTTCCTCAGAAATGTGAACTGAACCTGTCCTAATGTACTCGGATGAGAGCAGACTGACTTCATAGGGTTTTCTTCCCAGCTCCAGTTCCAGCCCACGTGCTCAGCACTAGTGACCAAGAGACCATGTGCTCTCTTCCAGACGGCCGTGGCTGCGGATTAGCTGAGAACATCACTTACTTGGGTAACGGGGCGGTGGCCTGTGATAAGGGATATGCACTCGCATGATGGTGCTTTCATGAATGTCTTCTGATCTTGCCACTCCAAAGCCCTTCCTTTTCGTGGAGATTTTAGGAAGGCATTTCTTATTCTGGGGTTCAGACTGGAGTTGGACTTTATGTTGAACAGCCGATACAATGGACTGCATAAAAGGCGAATAAGAACCCCGCGCTTTTGTTGTTGTTTTCAAACACTGCCTGAACTTTGGTAAGCCAGAGTGGCTGAAAGTCTGTCTTTTGAGAGTAACGTATTCCCATAGCGTGCCCATCTCTGTGTGGTGAAGGTTTCCTACCTGCAGTGGGATTTTGCTGGGCTATGAGGCTGTATTGGAGCAGCAGAGGTAAGAAGTAGTGTCTTTAAAGGTAATGAAGCTGTAGCAAAACTCGTGGGAAAAGCTAGTTTCTTGCTAGAACGCTGCCTGACAAAAATAGGAGCAAGTTAAGGCACTTGAAATTGGCTTTTTTATGCAGTCTTTGTACAGAGCTTTTGATCTTGATTGGTTTCTGGGAAGCAAGTGCTGAGTGCCTGTGCACTCCCGTAAGCCATGTGGCCTCCCAAAATGGGTCCACCCTTCTCCACTCCTGCTCCTTCCACACTCGTGTAGAAGAGGGAAATGCAGCAGTGTGCAGGTTCAGTAATTCCCTGGCAACGGGTGCACACTGGGGAGGCCTGGCGGAGGGCATGGCCCGATGGGGCTGTGAGGTTATAGAGCAGCAGCGTGGTGCGAGCGTGGGGGGCCGTGGTTCTCCCCTGCCTCCTCCTCCTCCTGGTGGCCCTGCAAGCCCAGAACACCCAGGCTGCTCACAGACGAGCGCAGGGAGCAGGTAGGCGGGCGGGGGCAGCACCCAGCCCCGAGCAGTGAGCAGCGTGTCATGGCATCCACCGCACCTCAGCGGGGCGGCAGCGGGGCCAGGGCTGGGGCTGGCTGCAGGAGAGCAGCTGGGCTGGGCTGGGCCGGGCGAGCCAGGCAGGCACCATGGTGCGGGCAGGGGGCAGGCGCCCTGCGGGGAGGCGTAGAGGGGCTGCAGCTGCTTCGGGGGCATTTTCTGGGTGAGCAGGGGAGCTCAGAGCGGCGACATGGGGTAGGAAGCCCGGCGCTGAGTCCCCGTGGGGCTCTCCCTGCTGCCTGGCCCCGTGCCACACTGCCCTGCCCCGGAGCAGCCTGTCCCCAGTGTGCACGTCGGGCCGGGGGTGGTGAGCGAGCAGCGCCGCAGGAGCCAGGCAGCAGCCCACGGCAGCATTTCTCCCCAGGCTGGTTGCAGCCGTGCCCAGGGCCATGACTCTGCTGCTGCCCAGCTGGATCCTGGCTTCCAGCCTCAGGGAGGTCCCGGAGCGGCACGCTCAGGAGGTGTCCGCTCGGGAAAACAGGAGCGTTTCTGCTCTCGCCCTGCTTCCCTTGAATGAACTGCAGGTCCCCAGCCCGCATGAACACGCAGGGGTAGCGCTGGTGCAGCCTTTCCCAGGCTCTTGTCCACAAGCAGCACAGACAATCGCTTTTTCCTCCAGTTTCCTCCTTCCTCTGTGTGCGTGGAAACTCCTCTGCTCTGTGCTTGATTCCAGGGGATGGCATTGGCAGTGCTCATCGAGCTTCTCAGCTGGGTCCTGGTTATGAGCCTTGGGGGGGTGGCAGAGGTAAGTTGTCCATGTCTGTCTGCTTGAGGGAACACTTCTGTTTGAATAGGTTATTCATGGGCAGCTTTACCTAAGATCCTCTTGAGGCCTTCCAGGAGCTGTTTGTGCCTCGGGGGCGTTGCACAGATGAGTCCTGAATATTTATTTCCCTGAAGAGCTGCTAGGTCTCGGCAAACAAGTCACCCGTGTTCCTTTTCAGCTGTGGAACCTACACCTCTGTCTGTGTCCCGTGTCATTACCTCACCCCCTTCCAGTCCCTGCAGGTGACTAAGGAAGCAGTAGATCACAACATGCAATGGAAACTCTCCTCACCTGTGTTCGATTACCTGTTTGGTTCCTGCAGTCCATGTTGATCACGACCCTTGGTGGAATCCTGTTCCTGGGCCTGGGGGGAATCCCAGAGGTAAGGATTCAGTCTTCCTTTGTTATTGGCGTTTTGTGTTTGTTAATCGTTGGTTTGTTATTTGTTAATATCTTGTCGTGATAGTTCAGCCTCCCAGTGGCCAGCAGGCTCTTCTCTACAAGAATTGTGAATGATCGTTTTTTCCTGTGGTGCTACCTGCTCCCACTTTTGCGTGGGCTTCCTTTTGTGTGTGTGAGAGGTCTCCTGGTAAGAGGGCCCTGAGAGGCCCTATGTTTGTCCGTCTGGTCCTTGCGGGGTGTCGCACGTGGCCTGGAGACAGTAGTTTGAAAGCCGCCGGGCCCCAGCCAAGAGGTCACCAGGCCCCTCTGCAGCTTTGGGAATCTCAGCCTGCGCCTGCGTCCCATGTTGTTGCCTGGCTCCCTTCCGGCCACTGCACGTCACCAAGGAAGAGGCAGATCACAACGTGCAACGGAAACATTTTTCATCTCAGCTTGATTACAGCTGTCCCTGTAGGCAGCGGCTACTTGAATTCCCGACTTGAGCCTGTCCGTGAGCCTCAGGGCGATCCCACAGGTGAGGCCCTTGAACGAATGAGCGTTTACATTTTAATTTTCTGTTCATGTGAAAATTAGCTTACTGCTTTCTTGGCTGCTGCTTGGGCATGCAGAAGAGCAGAGAGGGAATGGGTGCGGCTCAGTGATGTACCCCGGGGCGCTCTGCCTTGCAAAGCTGTCTTTGCCAGCTGCTCCGCCCCTGCACTGGTTCCAGTGCCCGCTGCAAAGCCAGCAGGCACCTTGGGGTTGAGTTGAGAGCTGGCGTGAGCTCCAGGGAGTCCTTTCTCCGACAGCTCCATGCCTGGTTAGTGGCCACTGCAGGCACCCAGGAAATGTTTGCAAGATGCTCCCGAGTGGAAGGGAGAGAGGATTGCTCTCGAGTAGCCCTGTGTTTGAATTGCATTCACTGTCATTCCGATCTGAAGAAGTATATTGAAATATTTCAGGGGCGCTGCTCTGTCCTGTGCTCGTTTCCAGACGTGGCTGCAGGCAGTGGTTGTCCAGCTTCCCGGCTGGGTGCCAGGGCTGACCCGCAGGCAGGTCGCGTGGGTACGTCGTGGCTTTTTACTGCCTTTGAGAGCTGCCAGCTGGAAGTCCAAAGTCAGCCAGGCGCCTCTGCAGGTGTGAGAATACAGAGCTGCGCGTGTGTGCCGTGTCATTCCGTGATCCCCTTGTATGTTCTGCTATTCAGTTATGACGGTACAGATCAGGGCATGTGATGGTAACTTCTCGTGGGTGTTTGGTTGTAGACATGGCCACAGGATGGGCTTTTCCAGCTCCTCGGATGGATCCAGGGCTGGATCCCAGCTGGCATCCCAAGGGTGAGTAGTCCGTCTTTATTGATTTTACCGAGTAAGCACTCCTTTTCAATAGTTTATTAATGTGAAATTGGCCTTCATACTTTCTGTTAACGTCCTCAAAGAGGAAAGCCTAAAGCTCACATAGGGAAGTATTCCCAAAAGATACCGGAAGGTGCAAAGGAAATCCTGAAAGACTTGGAGCAAGCAGCACCTGGTTGGTGTATTTCCCTCTGACCTTATGACTTGGGCAGCTGAGGTTTTAGATTCGTGTATGGACGTGCTGTAGCCTGCACAGCAGGAAGGGATCAATCAGAGCCTCACCGCAGTGACGCTCGATTTCACGCCTTGCGTGGGGTGGTGAGCCACAGAGATGGTCCAGCACAGCATCTGCTACCAGCTGTGGTTCAAGCTGAGTCCCAGGGGCAGCTGCTGCCCCCGTTGTACCATTACTGGTCAGAGCTGCTTTGTGCAGACGCTGGTATGCAGGTGTCAGGAACCGGCGTGTGCTGAATTTGTGTTCAAGGCAGGCATGATGTCCCAAGAGATCCTGGCTGCCCTTTCCTCATGTTGGAAGTCAGGTGCGGATGCTGATTCTGCTTGTGATTGACTTTCAGCCTGCAGACTGATAGCGGTGGTAGGACGAGCGTGAGTGGTGGTGGTGCTCCTGGAGCGCGTGCGGGACTTGCGGAGGAGCGCATTGCTCATGAGCCGTGAGAGGGCCAGCACCCTGGCAGTCGCTGGAGGGGAGAGGGCCCTTGGGCAGCGGGGAGGATGGGTAGGCAGATTTGGGTGGCTGGGACCGTGTCGCGAATCCTGATTTAGGATCCTGCCAACTACGCCAGTTTGTCGCAAAAGAGTGATTTAGATCGCTTAAGGAATCACCATCAAAGGTAATAGCAAAAGTGGTTTTCATATGATGTTGTAAAACTTTGACTTAACAAAGTTCGATGGCGAGGTTCACTCTATTAATTACTGCATGGAAGAATCCTACAAAGGAAAACTGAGTTACACTCGAGTTAGACTGATTCACAGAGAGACCGGGGACACAAAAGGGTAAGGAGGACCCTCCTGTAGAGTCACGAGGTTCAGAGTGGACCCCCTTGCTTTCTAAACTCCTTCCTCAGAGAGGAGACTAGGTGCAGATGGGTCCAAACCTAGTCTCAGACTTGGTCAACAGTTTGTGTCTAAAGGATTGTACATGCAAAGTTTATGTAATGTTTGATTAGCATCAATTCAGCCTGCAATTAAAGTTACCAAGACAAAATCAAAGTTACCGTACTACAAGGTTATGCACGATATCAGTCACTTACCAAAGATCTGTCGTTGGTAAAAGTGGTTGAGTCTCCATCCCTGGCGGTATTTAAAAGACGGGTAGACGTGGTGCTCGAGGGCATGGTTTAGTGGTGGACTTGGCAGTGACAGGTTAATGGTTGGACTCGATGATCAGATTGAAACGAGAGGAGTTCACAGCCTGGCCATGGCTCAGGCCCTTCCCTCTTCCAGAGCCTGCCCCAAACCACCGCCAGTCTGGTCAAGGGGCTGAGCACACCCATCACGGACGGGCAGGATTTGCCTGGGCTGCAGGCCGCATCGATCCCCTTGCCAGGATCGGAGCAGCCCAGGCTTCACAGCCTGGTCCAGCCCCGTTGCTCTCCTTGAGGTCTGCAGACTCTTGGTGACACCTCGGGGTCAGGGGTGGGTCAGAGCTGGACACCCAGCTCGAAGCTGGACCCCTAACTTGAAGGCACCCTTGAGTGGTTCATTCGGTTAATTCAGTCTTGGCTGGTTTAGCTCTCCGTTTCTGGCTGCATTTCAGAAAACTTGGCTGGGGTTTTCCTCTTGGAAGGAAAGTGTTTTGCATACAAATATGTAAATACCTTCCAATTCTTTTCCCCTTTGCTGGCTTACCTCTCGGCAGCGCCTCCCCACATGGCATCCGTTCAGAAGACTGAAAGTCCTACCGCTCTTTGCAAAATTAAACCCGTGGATGTTATTTTTCATACATGTCAGCTACCAGCAAGCTTTTACTGGCGGCTTTTTTCTGTCACTAGGCTTTGCTTTGCTGATGTTCAGCTATCACTGAAAAGCTCATCACACCGGGTAGTTTACTGAAAACGTTTTATTGTAATCAAGAAGTGACATAACAAGGCTGCAATGTATTCTGCAAATCATTCTGCTGATATTTTATAACTGATACCAGCTGCTTCTGCCAGGCAATTAAAAGAAAATTCAACTGTGAAAATTTTCAGGACAGAAAACTCCAGCCAGACTAATTAACGGTGGTTAAAAATAAGAGGCCCCAGCAACGCCTTTCATGTTACGTGGTCACAACTCACAATTCTGTACAAAATGTTCGCTTTTTAAAGCTCCGATGTAAAAATCAAACAATCCAGCGGCAATTTTTTAAGTGCAACGCAGGGTCTTTCATGTCATCATTTGCAATGCTTGAACTCGTTCACATTTCAACAAAGTTTAATACAGATGACTTGGGATTTAAGTCTTTTTTCATTATCTGTCATTCTATGTAGGGACAGATTTCACTTTTTGGTCATCTTGCTCCTTGTCTTTGCTCTTCTTCCATTTGTTCTTGTGTTTGTGTTTGTGGCTCTTTTCCAATTCCATTTCATTTCCAATGTGTTTCTTCTGCTGCTTCTGTTTCTTCTGCTTCTTGTCCTTCTTCTTCTTTTTTTTCTTGTTCTTTTTCTTGCTGTCTTGCCTCTCTCCTGAGCTGGCACTGCTCCTGTGGCCTCCAGTCTGACTCTCAGAAGGGCTTTGGCTACGGCTGCGCCTAACACTGGGACTGCTTTGCCTTTGACTTCGCCTTGCTTCAGGCCGGTCACCTGCAGCAGGTGCTGCTGTATCCTCTTTCACCTTATCAACAGCCTTTTCCTTTGGGTCGTCATGAGTTTTCCCTGCCGCTTCCTCACCTTTTGCAGATACCTTACTCTCACTTTCATTGCAGTCTGGTACAAATGCAGCCTCATCAGTGTCTCGCGTTCGATCAGAAGTGAGCAGCGAGGAGCTGCTTACCTGAGGCTTAGGCTGGGCAACACTTTTATTGTTTTGTCCAGTCACGTTCTCTTTCTCATGTTTTACATCTGGCGATTCCTCTCTCCAAGGTGCTTTATTACCACCTGGCTCTTTCTCTTCATTGCTCTTTACTTCTGGTACGTGCTTCTCTTTCTCTTCTCCTGCGTTTATATCTAGAGGTTTGGGTTCCTCCAATGTGCGCTTGGAATCGTGAGCAGCTTTGTGATCAGACTGCTGCCGCTCAGGCGGAGGGCTGCAGCTGCTCCTGTTGGCGTCTCCAGTGCACTTTTCGGACAGCTCTGCTCGTTTGTCTCTCGGCTTACTCTCCTGGACTGACATAGATTCTCTGTTTTGAGAAGGAGACTCTCTTCCCCTTGCTAATTCACTCTTTTCATCTCTACGCTTGGAACTAGAATAATCTCTGTTGCCATCACGGTCAGAATTTTTGTCTTGCTTAGGAGTAGTGTCTTTAGCAGCGGATCCATGGCCAGTATCAGGCTTCTCTGAAAATCTGCGGTCTTTGGAAGATTGGGAAATACTTTTTCCATCTCCTTGCTCGGTTGCACGTTCTGAGGGGTCGTTTTCTTGCTGAACACTGCTCTTTCTCTTCTCAGAGGTGTCTTTGTCTGACAAAGAATGATCCCGGTCTTTGGTTTTTCCTTTTTCATTTGACATCGAACTTTTTGAACTTTTTGCGTCATGCTGGGAGCTTTCATAACTCACCTCTTTTGTAGTTTTCTGTCTTTCCTTCAAAGGCTCCGTCTCTTTCTCACTCTGTTTTACAGGGTTTGGTGGCTTAGCACTCGCATTTTGTATAACATTAGCAGGTTTTCCTACGGTTGCGGGCACCTGGGTAGATCGAATGTCTTCCTCTTCAGACTCAAAGTCATCCTCCCACTTTGACTGAGGGACCTGGATCATAATAAGGATGTCTTTCTCAGGGGCTGTGATATCATTATTATACTCCTCCATGGTCTTAATGACAGTTTGTTTTGTGTCTGGCTTTTCTTCAGTCTTTCTAATGGGGCTTCCTCCAGTAGAACTAGTGCTAAGAGGGAAAAAGCTGACATTAATCATGGGTGAGATATACGCACCGCCATCTTTCGTAACAGTTTAGAAAACGGCTTGTGTTTCCATTCTAAATCTTGCGTATTTGTTCAAAAGATGTTCAATTAAGGGAACAGACGAGAGAAAGGATGAGTCCACTAGCTAAGACTACGAGCAATCAATTAATTTAGTACCTTCCTACTCTACATTTAATTAACAAAGACACGAGATTATCAGATTGGGGACTGTCTGACCTGGTAATTCCTTCATGTCCTGCTTCTACCAATGGTAGATAAATTAGCTATACATTCTTGTTTCGACATCTAAGCAAGCAATTAGGGAGAGGTATACACAACCACAGTTTTATTCCCATGTCCCAGTGTTCTTCTTCAGAAAAAATGTACGTTTTAAAAACTGTTTAGAATATCAAGACACTATCTTAAGTCTCCAGTGACGTCTTAAATGGTTTGAGTTTGCGCTGTCCGGCTTCTTTAGATGCTGAAATGTACGTAATAACAGCTTCACACTAGATTCACTCTTTCAAAGAAGTTGGCACTGAGCTGGAAGCAGTGTAGCTGTGTCAACACGGCACTGTGCTCAAAGCTCAAATCAGTACAAGATATTGGCAACCAAGCTGCTATTTCTGCAAGGTATCGTTTCATTTCACACTGACAAAAGTAGATCATTACAGCACCTTGCAATTTTTCAAAGGCAACATATTGCATGGTAGAGACATGTCTGTTATCCTTGCCTTTAGCTGGATCTGAAGGAAGACCTCGAGGGGACTCCTCAGAGAGTCAACATATAATGAATAAGAAGGGGGGAAAAAAGTCCCAGAAGTAAGGGTGAAAGACGTCATCAATGAATTAACCTTATGAGCTGTCTGGGCAGTACAGACTGCTTGTTTTCTTTCACAAAATTTGATTCTGACCCAAGTACAGCTTAGCAGGAAAGATCACAGATTATTCACTCATTTAGCACAGATTTAGCTGTTCCTTTCGTTAGTCACTATAAAGACTTTTACATTTGTTTGCGGGGGGGAGGGAGGAAAGAAAGAATAGGAAAAGAAAAGATGAGGTACCTGGTGCAATGTACCAGAGTTGCACTAGATCCATCAGCTGCCGTTCCTTTGCTTCTTACTTTTCCCTTTGCTTTTTCTTGCTTAACTTTGCTGCTGTTTGGCTCAGGTTTCTCACCAGGTTCTTCTGCAGGTAGCACATTTTCTCCACTCACAACCTTTTTGCCAGTTTCTTGGTTAAGTTTAATCTTTTTGGCGGGGTTGTTAAGAAAAGCAGGTTTATCCTCTTCTGGAGTTTGCTCTCCTTTTTCACCATCAGGCTCAGTCTTCCCCTTTGGTGGTCTTTTCGAGTCAGCAGCTTCTGGTTTAGAGGCCTTTAGGGAAGTCGCTTCATGTTCTTCAGCAACCTTTTCATCTACTTTTCGTTTTCTTTGTTCAGGTTTTGCATCAGAGGGGTTGCTTTTTTCAGCAGGTGTTTTTGACTTGCCCTCTTTGTTGGAGGGCTTCTCTGACTTCGTTTCTTTTCGATGGTCTTTCTTTGCCGTTTCCTCGTTGGCTGCTCTGGTTTCTGGGTGATCTTTTGTAACTTTGGGGTGAGCTTTCCGTGGGGAACCAAGAGCCTTCTCAGCCTTTTGAGAGGAAGAGGTTTTAACACTGTCTGTCTTTGGCAACTCCTCCTTCACTTTTTTCACAGCAGGTTCCATTCGAGGAGATTCTTCACGATCGGTGTCCACCTCCTCTTGGGAAGCTTTAGCTGGTTTTATTATGCTGTCGTTCTTAGGCAGAACAGCCGCTTCTGCTTTCCGCTTTGTCTTGTCAATTTTTGCTTTTGGCTTCTCCTTCTCTTTTTTCGCCTTTGCAGATACCGGTTTGAAAGCAAGAGAATCTGCTTCCATAGGCTCATCTCTCACAGGGGTGGCATCGTCTCTTCTTGGGAGCATGAACAGAGAGTCCATTTTAACATCTGCTGCTGGAACTGGCTCTTTGGCTTTCCTCGCACCTTCTAACAACTCAGCTTTGGGAAAGCCTTCATTCTCATCCCCTTTTCTTCTCTTCTGGGGGTTTTTATCTTTATTTCCTTTGCCATCTCCCAGTGGATGTTCCACCTCCTTCTCTTTGGATTTTGTAGCATCTCGGATGTCATGGCGCTCTCTTCCAGAAGGTTTTTCAGGGTAATTTCCAGCTGTATTACGATTTCTGTGGCTCTGCCCACCAGGATAATCCTCCCTACGTCCCCAAGCCTGTGGCAAATTCTCTCGTCTGGTCCCAGGCGGACCAAACCTATCTGGAGAAAAGTTGCCCCTGTTTACTGGAGGCGGAGGTTGAGGGCCAACAGCAAAGCTCTTGTGAAACTTTTTGTACCATTCTCTAGAGTTCCTTTCCCATTCTCTGTATCTTTCCTTTTCAAATGGATCTCTCAAGTCAACAGATCTGCCATAGCACGCTTTCATATCATGTGGAGGAACTTCTCTGTATCTGTTAAAATACTCCCTTCCTCCTTCCCCTCGAGGTACGGTCCGTGTAGTGGGAGAGTGGCCTCTAAACACTGGAGACCTTGATCGTGAACGGTATCTTCTTAGCCTTGAATGGTGATAACCCCGTGACCTTGACCTAGAACGATATTTATGACTCTTCCCTTTGCCTCTTCTTGAATACCGTGGGGATCGTGAGCAGGAACGAGAATGGGAACGACTAAAGGATCGAGAGTAGGAGCGAGAGCGGGAAGAACCTGATCTTGACTTGGAGTAGGTGTATGAACTTCTCGAGTAAGATGAAGCACTATAGGGAGACTTGGACCTTAAAAAAAACACAAAACACAAAAAAAGCGAAGTTAACTCAAAACAGTCGCTCTCCCCAGTTTTTTTCCTCCCACATTTGGTTTGGGTTTCTTTTCCTCTCCACAGGCTAATGCCAAAGCTTCTTTCAGCTGCTGACATACTGCTACTGCAAACTGAAGAACTTGATCGTATGTAAAAGTTTCTGCTTAGGAGACAGAACAGCTGCTGCATTGTTAGTGTACCAACATACAGGAAGGGGAAGCGTATTTCCACCCACTTCTATGACATTAACTACCATAGCTATTGATTGATCTAAGGCGGGGTATACTGGCCTCTACTGGTACATGAACGCACACATTTTTCACTACTCAACAACTACCTGCAGTGCAAATCATTTTTGTTGCAGTAAGATGCAAAAGGTGCAAGTCTTAATGGCTAGAGTGCAGTATCAAACACCAAGAAAACACGATTTAGCCTGAAGACGGCAAAGCTCCATTTTAAAATGCCAGCTGAGTCTCTTCATCTTCACTACTGGTTTGGCAATTTGTACAGGATGCAAAAGACTTGTACTGCAATCTTACACCCAGGACTATTTACTCCTGTCGCTGCTGATTCCTTGACTCATCAAATCCATCTGACGATGGAGAGGTGGAGGAAAACTCCTCCTGATTCTTCTAGACAACCCGCTTCTCCATTACGGACGTGTAAAGCGGTTACCTGGAAAACAAACGCCTACGCTCCTTTTGAATCTTTTTATATTCCATCAGTTCTTTACCAAAATCCTTTGTAAGCTCATCACATTTGGACTTTTTCTTCCCCCTGTTAAAAGAAGTTTGACCTTTCTTACAAGGATAGTTTGACCTTTCTTACAAAAAGACATCAAGAAACAAACCCTGGCCGATAGGAGAAAATGTCTACTGCATGCAAATGCAAAAGGTGAACATCCTAGTTAAGCAAAGCCAGTTTAGAATGCCTAGAAGTTTCAGGGAAAGCTTTAGAATGACATTTGTCTGGGTTTACTTTTGCATGGTTTCACCTGCAATGAAAAAGAATATTGCAAAAACCACTAGGTCATCTTTGCTTATGTCAGACGCACTTTAGTGTAACTGCAGTCCGATATACTATCGCAAGAGATACAAAAATGAAAACCAACGCAACTTCATTGAGCCAAATACTTACTCCTCTTTAGGTCTCTGTTGTTCTCTGTAAAACTCCTCCCTAGGTAAAGGAGGTGCTTGTGTCGTTGGGATGGTATTTGAAGGAGCCGTTGGTCCTGCTGTTGGTACCCAAGCTGGCGACCTGTTGGCAGGAGCTGGGGGATATCCTGGAGGGGGGGCAGTGCACCCAGCAGCTGGAGGCTGACCAGGGGGAAACTGAGGAGGCAACTGGGGCGGTGGTACCCGCGGTGGGAGAGGAAGGGCATGGGGTGGTGGAGGATGCAAGGGAGGTGGAGGCACAGGCACAAAGATGGCTATTGATGGTGGCAGTGCTGGGGCCTGAGTCCTTTGGGTACGTTCACTAGGCGGGCGTCCTCGATTTGAACTTCTAAAGAAACCCAAAAACATGTGTCACTGTTTGTTACACTCTGCCCCAATTTTAAAGAGGAAGGCGAAGGAAGCGGGAGCACGGTGGCGAGCACTTCTTGTTCTCAACTTAAGCATTTCTCTCCCTGCTGTCTGTTCATTAGAGACTGCCCTCATTTCTTGATCCTCAGACTCGCCTTCCACATCCCCAGCCCCAGCGGTTCCCTCAGTCTTCTCTCCTTATACTCAGCTTTGCGCCTGTGGATGGAGGCTGCCCGTGCTTGAAAGACACTCCCATCTCCCCTGTGCCAAGTGCCCACCGCTCCTCTGCCACTCCTTGATATGGTCAATACTTCACACTTCTGATCTTCAAAGCACTGCACAAATACTAACTCATCTTCTCTCAAACTTCTTTTAACTTCTTCCACATAAGCCTCCTATGTTGTTGCCTCATGAGGATGTGTTTGGCCTGGTTTTGTCCCCAAATTGTTATTTTCGGGCTTACTGAATTTGAGATTTTAGACAATCTGTGGGATGGATCCTGGGGTTTGTTTTTATTTATCTTTAGCATAGTATGAACACAATGCCCCCTTACAATCTATCTATAACAAATATGTACCAAAAGGAAGGACTAACTTGACACTGCAATAATAGAGAAAACAGACTCCTCTCTCTCTCTCCAACTGAGAGAAAGCAGCTTGGCTATTTCAGAGGACTGAATTGAAGACATTCAAAATTTTTATAAAATAACACAACACAGTGTTGACTATCCAATGCTTTGCTCAATCAGTATCAACTAAGTTGGTAAAAAAGAATGTTGGAGGCTGATTTCTATGGGGAAATCAATTTCTCCAGCCCTATTCAGCCAGTGATCAGAAGGGTGGCTTTCCACCTCACCCTTTAATGATATTTCATTTTTGTATGTAATTATGCTTTCTTCAAACAGTGTTCATTTTTCAGAGTCCTCTTCTCAATCATGTGCTGCAGTTTTCTTTTAAATACTCTTACTGCAAGCATAGATCCCCTTCGTTAAAGCCAATTCAAACGAAGCCATTTAAAAACGAATTACCACTTGTATTCTCCACAACTATCTGTGCACACTTATTTCATTCTAAATCAGTTTCATTCTAAATCAGTTATTACATTATTATTTACTGTATAAGCTACGTGTTATGGTCTCGTTTAACAGGTTACAAGTAGGAATATATTGAATTTCTGTAGCATACTTACAGCTCCCAGCCTGGTCTGCCAGCTGCTGAGCGAACTGCGCTGGCTCTCCTGGGATGGCCTTTTGGCGTGGAGAGAGGAAAAAGAAAAAAATCCCATTCAGTTGATCTGAAGATAAGTTTTGAAAAGAACTTCTCAAGTTATAGTTGCTTACCAGTTGTGTGTATTGAGTGTCCTTGGGGGCCCAGAAGACTTGGTAACGCTGGTTGTCTTACTACAGGAACCCGACAGCCCTTGTGAATAAATGCAAACAGTTGGAAAAGAAGCTCTGCTAAAATACAAGCAGCACTGCATATGTTGAAATAAAATTTACCTTCTCTTCCACCAAACTGCCGATTGACTGAAAGGAAGATTTAGAAAGCCCAGCAGCACTCACCAGCGCAGCAGGAGGCAGAACAGTACCGGCATCACTACAAAAAAACCCAAATTTTTATTATTCAAACAGTGTTTTGAAGTGCTACTTGAAATACAAAGTCCCAAGTGAGAAAAGGCTGACTATAGTAAATGGGGAAAAAAATGAAAAAATAATCTTCTCCAGATGTACAAATGGGAAGTTGGCCGATTCCAAATGAAGCACTGACGAGAAGTCTGTTTGGACTAGTGGCATTTAACGAGAAATAGAACAGAATAGACTAGACTATTTCAGTTGGAAGGGACCCACAACGATCATCTGCTCTGACTGCCTGACCAATTCAGGGCTGACCAAGTTAAAGCATGGGATTAAGGGCACTGTCCAAATCCCTCTCCAACACTGACAGGCTTGGGGCATCGACCACCTCTCCAGGAAGCCCGTTCCAGGGTTTGAACAACCTCTCGGTAAAGAAATGCTTCCTCATGTCCAGTCTAAGCCTCCCCTGGCACAGCTTGGAACCATTCCCACGTGTCCTATCACTGCATCCCACCGAGAAGAGATCAGCACCTCCCTCTCCACGTCCCCTCCGCAGGAAGCTGCAGAGGGCAATGAGGTGGCCCCTCCGCCTCCTCTTCTCCAAACTGGACAAAGGCAGAGTCCTCAGCCGCTCCTCAGAGGACATTCCTCCCAGCCCTTTCACCAGCTCTGTTGCCCTCCTCTCGACGCACTCAAGGACCTTCACCTCCTTCTTCAATTGTGGGGCCCAGAACTGCACACCGTGTTCAAGGGGAGGCCGCAGCAACGCTGAATACAGCAGGATAATGACCTCTTTTCACTGGCTGCTTCCCCTGCCTTTGATGCATCCCAGGATGCAGTTTGCCCTCTTGGCTGCCAGGGCTCACCGGAAAAATATTTTAGTAAGCTGGCTGCACATAAAAGGATTGGAGTACGTATAGCCCAGACACTGACTCTCAGTTGTGGAAGATGCAAGAACTGAAATTCTCTTGGGAAACGTTTATGTGCTGGCTCAGTGGCTGCCTTAGAGGTTCTTTTGACTTGTGACCTTTGTAGTCAACGGTACAGCTGCGCCTGACAGTCTTCTGGACAGAGTGGCTCTTTGCATTCCAGGCATAAAATCGAAAGGACAGAAGCCCTCAACAACAGTACAGATTTTCCATGTATTTTCATACCGCTTCACTGGGTTGCCAACTAGGACTTTGTTGGTAAATGTTTGTAAAGACTTCAAATTTACAGTGTTTCAATGTTTATTATCCAAATCTGCGTGCGGCGCTGACTACACGGCATTACTGAGAATGACTCTGACTTATAATACTGATGATAGAAATACTGTAGAAAAAAGTGATGTGAAACACCTGGTCAGTTTTACCTCTCATTGGGCTTTTTCACTTTTCAGGAAACGATTATTTCCTCAGTACTAAAGAGAAATGAATGCACTCCAGAAGCTCTGACATAACCAAA
The DNA here is from genome assembly GCF_965183815.1 of Platalea leucorodia. Classification (NCBI taxonomy): domain Eukaryota; kingdom Metazoa; phylum Chordata; class Aves; order Pelecaniformes; family Threskiornithidae; genus Platalea; species Platalea leucorodia. Next base: position 244,937 of record NW_028121412.1, read on the forward strand.
TGCTTACTTTAGGAATTGCTAGCCGCTTAAACTCAAAGAGCTCCTGGGGGAAAAAAGTTCCTCTTTCAGGGTCAACGCGTACTGAATGACTTGTAAGAGAAGCAAACCAAAATACTTTGGAGAAAATTCTTGCATGAGGCACGCTTCCAAATTATTAAAGTGTCCTCATTCAAAGTAAAACCCAAACCCAGAACGGCCACAGTTCTCTGGAACTGTCACTAATGCTATAGAAATCGCTAGCTGAGAAGCTCAGGAGAAACAATCTAACTTCTTTTATATTCGTGTTGATCTACAGATTTCCTTACCAAAAAGGTCCACCTGGCTTTTCAGCAGGGGCCAACGATGACAGAGCAGCAACAGAAGAAGAAGCCAGACAAGCCAGTGGACTCATGAGTGGATCCCGCTGGCTGGAAATTGTTGGCCAGAGCAGAGGCTGCAGGTTGCGGGCTGTTGTTTGCCTCAGGAGTGGTGGTGGAGGTGGTGGCGGTGGCGGCTGCTGCTGCTGTTGCTGCTGAACCTGCTTATGGAGCCCTTTTGCGTAGCCAGTCCCATTTCTGAAGTTGTTCACAGCCTAGAGGCAGGAAAGCATTTACAAAAAGTTAATACGAAACTTCAGTAGACAGACGAAGAAAAGCCTGCACGGAGTAAAACTCCTTGTGTATCCTGTAAATGCTATCAGTCCTAAAATGAATCAACATACAGATGTATGGATACATCACACTGAACACTGATATTCATGACTTGCAACTCAGAGTAGCTGTATTTAAAGTACTCCAGCGTTAGCACTGAGTTTGAAAGTGAGACAAGCCTGTTAAACAAAAGGGTGACCTGAATTTGCCAGATTGTCTCTAAAGAGTTGTAAGCTTCTGTAACAACAGATAACGTATTTGAAAAGTAAATTGAGCCTTACTCCATTTAGCCTTGCTTAAGGAGAGGTAAATGAATATCTTCTTCCCTTTCAGCTTTTGAAAAATAGACTTTTCCTTGCCAACAGTTTACGTGAAAGTCATCGTGTTACCTGGCGTAGGGACTTGTTGGCGACTAAAGCGTCAGGAGAAACGTCTGTTTGATGACATGTGGGGCATCTGTGTTCCTCAGAGTCCAGTAACGCTGTTCTAATACCTGTGAATCATCAGAATCATCAAAACAGCTTTTAGCCAAACTAAGGAGTATTTTTGGGGTCTAATCAATTCTAAACACAAGTGTGTGGTTAATGGGTGAATATGGTCTTGAATTGAGAGCACGGAGCGATCAATGTTCAACAGTGTAAAAAATTTCCAGTCTGCAGCAAATAACTATACGGTTTGATATTGCACTCATGCAACACCTGAAGATGTAGAGGAGGCTGTGCCTTGATGTTCCGACTGATCTTCTTTCCGCTGGCTAGTACAGTGAGAAGTCACTAACCTCAAGGTTAATGAAGAAAACACATTTCAACACATTAGGAGGTTTGAGTTCTGAAGGTTTTAACCAACCCTCCGGTGGAGAAGAAGGCGGATTAAATGCCTGACTATCCGTTTGTTGCAGACCACACCAAATCACCAGAGCTGGCTATATAATTTTGTATGAGAGAAAGGGCTGTGGACAAATAAATGCAGTCACTATCTAATTCTGGAATCTCCTGCACAATTACGCACTCTTCTCATACTCGTCCTTCCGTATTGTGCTGGTCTGGGCGGGGACAGAGTTAATTTTCTTCATAGTAGCTAGTGGGGGGCTATGGTTTGGATTTGTGCTGGAAACAGGGTTGGTAACACGGGGATGGTTTCCTTATGGCTGAGCAGTGCTTACACAGAGTCAAGGCCTTTTCTGCTTCTCACACCGCCCCACCAGCAAGGAGGCCGGGGGGGCAGAAGAAGTGTGAAGGAGACACAGCCGGGACAGCTGACCCCAGCTGAGCCAAGGGCTATCCCACACCGTATGGCGTCATGCGCAGCATATAGAGCTGGGGGAAGAAGAAGGAAGGGGGGGATGTTGGGAGTGATGGCGTTTGTCTTCCCAGGTAACGGTTACGCGTGATGGAGCCCTGCTGTCCTGGGGATGGCTGAACTCCTCCCTGCCCATGGGAAGGAGGGAATGAATTCCTTGTGTTGCTTTGCTTGTGCGCGCGGCTTTTGCTTTACCTGTTAAACTGTCTTTATCTCAACCCACCAGCTTTCTCGCTTTTACCCTTCCGATTCCCTCCCCATCCCACTGCGGGGGAGCGAGTGAGCGGCTGGGTGGTGCTTAGTTGCCGGCTGGAGTTAAACCACGACACGCGTGTAAAGAGATTTAATGAGATACATAAAAAGGGGAAAAAGCTTTCTGCCTTTTTTTTTCCTTTCTACAAGGAGAGTCCTTTCCTAGTCAGGCTATACTTCAGTCTTAAATCGAACTGGTGACAAAGTAATGCCGTTATCTCCTATGTCTGCTTTCAGAAGATCAGTTTGATGTTGGGGATTAACAAACCTGGGAGTAACACTTACATTCGTCACAGTAACTGTTTCTACAGCAGGGAATAACCACGGCATCAGTCATTGTATCTTTACAAAGGAGACACAGCAGCTCCTCTGGAATGGGATCATGGGAGGAGGAGGGGGAGGACGGCTCCTCGGGTAAAAAGGGTGGCTTTTCCTTCTTGCCTCTGGCATAAGCTTCCCTGGAGGGGGGGGTGGAGGAAAAAGAAAAAAGTGAAAGACGAGGAAAGGAAAACTTTTCCAAGCGTAGGATTTTATCAAAGGAAGACAAGAGATGGAATTCTCCTCGCTCCACACTAGCCTTCGAAGACGCAGGCATCTCGTTTAAACTGCTTTTCTATAGCCACAAGACCAGAAGAGGGAGGGGGGAACAATTTTCCTTCTGCAGAACTCTCCCATTCATTGGATCAACTAAGAAATTGGCTCCGACTACAACAATAATGTTTTGACAGCTAGAAATTGGGTGCAAGGAATCCCACCTCTCCTTTGCCAGGGGGTAAAGGTAAATTGCAGGCTCAGGATGAAGTGAGTCTCCGAGTAATTCCATTTTATAAATAAGGGCAGTCTATGTTCCAGCTTCTACAAAAGGAGATCCACGACAGAAAAGCAGAAGTGCTACCAAGTGCATTTCGTAACAGCCCCTCTTGTCAGCCCACGGCTGGATTTTCTGAGTTTAGAGCAACAGGGAAACTTCAGCCTGTTTCACACGTGAGCTTGGATAAAAGTCAGAGGGGGAGGAAATCTCAGTCCAACGGCGATGGGTTACATTTTGCAAGAAGCCTTTGAAACATAAACCAGCAGCAAAACGAGCTTTCAGAGAGAACAACTCCCACTGTCAACACTACTGAAATATTTTGCAGAAATACAGATTCTTAGCACAGCACTAGTTTAACCAGCTTCCAGGGCCATGAGCAGTAGGGCCACCCTATTTTAATCTTAGAAAGTATCACAGATTTTAAGGTTCAGATACAACGACAATGCTTCCTCCCCCGCAATTACAGAGGCTGGCCGATTTGGTCGCCTGGCCACTCAGACATTTACGCACAGTTTCTCTCGTTCGCTTTTGGGTCGGTCCAATGAATTCCCTACTTACGCATTAATAGCTGGTATGGCATACTTCCCAGTGTTGGTTAGCATAGCACCCTTTGTATTGGGATCTTTCACCTCTATCAGGAAACTCCGTGGAATTCCCGTGCTCCTTTTAATTCTGGGAACAGACTCAACATTTTTGCCCTGTTAAGAGAAGAAAGGCAAACATAGCTCATCTTAAGACCCACACTTAAAATGACATGCCCATGATTATTCTAAGCAGCAAAAGCCTTTAATCCTCTCCTTTTCCTTAACAGAAGGGTTGCTTGACTAAAATACTTATTTTCCTAAATGAATATAGCCAGGGTGTTCCAAGGCTTGAGCAGTGTTTTGAATGCCGTCGACACTCTTGGGCTTAACTTCAGGTTCCTTAAGGGTGAAATATCCCTTAGCCTGCCCTCCACTCAGAAAAGACACCAACCCGCTCCTCCTCCAAAGCGCAATTCCCAGGGCAAGCTCAGTTCAGTGCTCTGAACCAGGCACTGAGGAACTGTATATGAAGGTTCAGTTCATACCTCACGCATATACAACGGTAAATGGCATGCATACTCACCCAGAGGCTTGTGTCATTAAAACAGGCAAATATTCAGCGGGTGGGGTCAACAGAAAGGAGCTTGGGTTTATACGAAATACTAAAAACTGTGAACTGTTGTTAAAAAGAGTTAAAACCAGAAACATTTCCAATGATATTGGAATATCTAAAAATATGCATGAAAGTTCACAGAGAAAGATCTATGGACATATTGAATGTCTATGACCTGGAAAAAATAAAAGTTTACATTTACAACTCCAGGTTTCCCTTGAATTTTGAAGGGCTTCACCCCCAGAGAAACAATTCCAAAGATGAGCAGTCATGTAGTTGTTAGGTAACTGCCAAGGTAAAAAAATGAACCCCCAAGTAACACCAGAAGTCCCCCTCAATCTTACCCCATTTGTTGGGCAGTTCTTTATATAGTGGCCAGGTTGTCCGCAACGGAAGCAGGTATATGATGGTGGAAGCAGACCCAAGGGTTTCTTCGTGTAACTAAAAGGTTTTTGGGAAAAAGAAAAAGCTATGCGTGCGTCTCTCTTGTTAAAACAAACATCTCTACGATTTTTCCATCATCTTCAAAGAACAGATTGGACGTTATCAACACTTACTTGATTGGATGATACTCATGGCAGGACTGTGTCATCATAGCCTTGATTTTATCTTCTTCAGAAGCATTGGCCTCAGCCAGATTGGCAGTCTGTTCAACAGGCAATACACACATTAGAAACACGTTTCAGCCCACACGGCCAAAGACACCACCACTCCCCCGATCCTGCAAAGAGCAGCACAACGCGGGCTGAGGTTGCATGAAAACAGCCGCTGACAGAAAACAGAGCCGTGCTGAAGATGCGCTGGGGAGTCCTTAGGCCACTGCAGGGGGTTTATGGGCCTGGGAACCTACTTGAAAAGAGCCTTCTTGGGCACTCCAAACCTTGGGCTCTCTTTGTACCTCACACAAAGACTCCTGTAACCAATCCAATGTGCTTCCAAGTGGACTGAAGCTCTGTGTAGGAAAAATCATACTATCCAGCACTTTTAAACGGATTTTTAAGCCCCAGACTATTTGAAGCAGAAGATAGCCACTGGACGTTTAATTGAGAAAGATGCAGGCAAGTACCATTATTTACATTTCGCAGCAGTAAAAGGACACACAAGAGTCGGGGAAGTTGGTTTTACTGGCTGAAATTCAGCTTCAGACACAGAAGCATTAAAAGGAATCAAGCTTTTGATAATCCCTCAGCAAGACAAAAGATTCTTGTCAGTGGAAATTTGACCACGATGTGCTGTAGGCAGTCCCAGCTGCACGTTCCCCCCCGCTACCCTCTTCATATTCAGCGATTTAACTGCAGCAAGCAAAACCTGCCGGTTTTTCCAGTTGACTGTGTCCTTTTAACATACAAATCGTAATAGAAACCTTATCCAGAATTACTGAAGGTAGCTGATTTTTCTTTTAAGTCGTGTTTGTTCCAATGTTTTTATTACACACCAGCCCAGATACAAGCAGGGCCTGAGGGAGTGACTGTAAATGATCTGGGCCTTCAGGCACTGATCATGCAGGTCAACCACTCCTGCTTTTGTTTTTAGATGCATTCACTCCCAAAAGCAACCAACCAGGTTCAACATTCTCTTAAATGTTTGTTTCATATACACAGTTTTTTCTCCACAGTCACATAATGCAGATCGACATCTATGAAATCATTAATGTTTATAGAAAACTTTACAGATACTTGACTCGTTTGTTTGAACCCAAACGGTTTACAAAACACACCCAAAACCCACAAAACCTTACTAGGAATAGACCAAAATTCAAACATAGCGTTTCATACATAGGAATAATAAAACAGAAACCTGCTAACACATTGCCTCCATGCTAAGCCAGTCTGCACTGAAGAGGTCAGAGCAAGTAACAGTTTTGAGCTGCTTTATGCTATGTTCCTGTATTTTTCTGAAATACTTAAATTTTCTCAAAAGCTTCAATGTGTGCCCTACTTGGACAGGTTTTCACATTTCAGAGTAAAACTTCACAGGAGTTTACAGAACCAAGGACACGTTCAGAGACAGCACCAATGGAGACCAATTTCTTTTGGTGGCTGCCTTCCAAACAAATTTATGTTTCCTTCCCCCCAGTGTACACAATTTAATTTCTGCAGGAAGAGAGGGAAGAAGTTACCCGTGGGGAGAGATTTCTCTTTCTCGGCAATGAACTCCAGCCTTTATTTTCAGAAGAAAGAACCAGCTCCTCTGCATTAAGCCCTGCCTTCTCTAATCTTTGTAACTTTGCAGACTAGGAATTCAATTGGCTAGCACTACGCCTGTCACAAAGGGCCATCACTAGTGCTTTCCCCGACAAAGTGACACCTGGCTGAGCAAAACCAGCAAGCAGCTCCATAGCAAAACAGGGCGTTACAACCGTTTCAGAAGGGCACATCTGCTAAAATGCCACACATGCGCATCGGCATGTTCCTCTCGACAGTTAGGTACACTGACACAATTTACACAGTCTGCATTCAAACAAATTAGATCGTGGTGTCCACTGTAGATACGCTACAATTGATGAAATTGTGCAGCATCCACAGAATGCATCTAGAACTATAAGGACTAGAAATTCAAAAATAGCCATGCAATTGTCCGTGTTCCAGAAGCGCTTCTATTTTGGCTGTTGCAAACCCCCTTGAAATGGCCATAACTTACAGCCAATTAAATTCTTCTGTAAAAAGTGTGTTAGTTTCCAACGCAAAATTAACAAAACATAGGAAAAACGGTAAACGGCTTCCAAAGTGCTGCTGCTTTGTGTCTTGCAGATGAGTAATACTGCAACATTATGTTGAGGCTGAGTTCCCATACTGGTAACTCCTCTTTACAGGATAGTACCAAAATATACACACGTTTTAAAGTTAAAATAAAAACTTTAAATTGCTAAGAATTAAATTAAAGTTGTGTTCACATTACAACAGTCATCCAGCTACAGATCACGGTATAGGAGTTAAAAATATGAAGCTAACACAGTTTTTTTAAAGTATTTGACAAGAATATGTACATACCTTAGCAAGCTGGCCCAGAGAAATAGATGCAGAAGAGTCATCAATCTGTTCACAAAAAATGAAACACAGATTCAAGTTCTACAATCAAAACACAGCAATAGTTAACCTCTGCTGTAGCCTGAGAGCCTGCGCTATGTCCTCTGAGTGTCACTCAAAGAGGCATTTCTAACCTAGTGCAATCTGTATCTGCTCAAAACAAAGTCCAAGCCTATGACAGCTTAAGAGTGCCTATGTGGTTCATGAGAAGAAACTAAAAGAACCAAACCCGCTTGCGATCAACTCACTGCTCCAGAATATCGCAGAGAAGGACCCCTGTCCAATGTTCACAACTGCTTAAAAGCTGAAAGGGTAAGGAAGCTGTCAATTTTCAGCTCAAAAGGACTTAAAAAAATACTTGACTTTGTTTGAGAAGGAAGCATCACGACAGGAGACTTCTTTTCAGTGTAGTTTGTAAATTAAGCAGTTAACGTCTCATCATTTAGAAATGCACACGGTTTGGGTTTATGAACACAGTACAGTTGCCCATCAAAATAAAGCACAGGCGTATATGCCCTGAAACATGAACTCTGCCCCTCCTGTCCACCAGTTTAAGAATATTCACCGTCCCCCACCAAACCCAAATAAGAACACCAATCCAAAACATCAGCCATACAAGTAACCACCACTTTGTCTAGACAAAAATCAACTGCTCAAATTATTGAAATAAAGGTGACCGAGAGCTTGGCCAAACTAAAAATTCAGCCAGGAAGGATCACAGTTGTGCCTGACGGTGCTAAAACAACGGCCATGACTCTCTGCATTTGTGCAGCCTCGAAGGACAAACACCAACTAGAGATCCTTGCCGTTACTGAAATAGTAATCGAAGTCAAAAAGGATCCACTTTCCTGCTTTGGGCGTAGTAACATTAGGGCAAGAGCGCAAATGTGGAAGTGGAGAATGATAGCTAACACAAGAGAAGACAATGAAGAAATATTCAAAGTGTAAGCTTTTGTGCATGCTTTTTAAAAAACTCTTAACTCATTTCAATTTTGCTGCTTTACTCTTCAACAACAATTGGCAAGCTTTCCAGTGCTTTATTCCTGAAAGAAACAAAAAGCACACGACAAGCTGTACAAACATACATCTTGCCAGCTCTAGGCAGCCAGATGGAGAACACGGCACCACGTTCAGCTGTGCAAACCCTGAACCTACATGATCTAAAACCGATCACGCGTCCTCTGTACAACACAAAGTCATTCAGGAAATGTTCTAGCAGACTCAGTACGAAATACAACGCATTACTGGGCACAAATACCAACGTTCACATCAGAGCTGTGCAAATAATGGCATTACTCAGTTTTTACTATGCCCAATCAAAGACATTGTATTTACAACCTATGCTATGTTGTACTGGAAAAGATATTAAGTTAATGTTTGGAAAACTACTACAAAGCTGCATTGTTTAGAATTAAGGGCAGTGTGTAGAAAAAAGTGTGAGATTGTGTTTTACATACTGCTCTTGATGTGCCACTCGCTGGCTCAGTTCGACTTCTTCTAGAAGAAGAAATAAAGGTGATCAGAACTTCAAATAAAGCACTTGTACCCAACGTAAAGTAGTGAAAACCGATTATAAAACCTGAATATCAAAACATTATGTCCCGATAGTCTCGTACATGTGGAAATTTATTCATATACACAAACTGTTCTCCCTTGGTACATGCAGTGCAACTAAAAAAAAATCCCCAAATCACGTTTCTACTTTGTCACAAATTACTCTAAGGCTTACAGCTATAGAACACAGCAGTGCAAGAGCAAGCCCTCAGGTATTTTGTCTCTGCTATGGAAGTATCAAAAATACAAAGTCTGTACTACAGGTCTGTGTTCTTCCATAACCAGCCATCAAAACACGAAGGTCACTTTAGCCAATGTGGGTGCCCCCAGCGTTACAAATAGGCACCAGATACAGCACTTTAGTTTCTAAGAAAGAACAGGGACAGTCTAGACACTTTGAAGTGCAAGTGCACTTATGTTAAAAAAATCAGCCGTCGGACAAAGAAATACCAAACCCGTCAGCAGCAGAGTCTTTAGAACAGGGTTTCTTTGTGGAAGCCCAAGCCCTGTGCTCAGGTATCTGCCATATTTAGCTATGAAAGTGCCAAAATATTAAATGTGTTACGTATGCTATATTGACTCAAAATAGTAATAGAAAGGTCACCTGAAAGCAGTTCCTGGGGCTTTGTGCGATTTAGGAGTCCTGCGACAAAAGAAAAAGGTCTTGATTGCCAGAATTTGCATTAAGATAATCTTGAAAATGTTACAATAGTTTAGGAAATATTTATTACATTTGAACACTCGCTGAGATTCCACACACTCATTGATCTGTACCTGCATGCTACTCATCATGGATCAGACATGCAACCGCTGATAGCGTTAGCAAACAATTCATACATCCTCCAAAGTGTGCCATGAGCAGAGGCAATTCAAAGGCTGCAGTGGAATTTAGGTACAAATAGAGAGGGCCATTCTTTCCTCATCCCCACATGCAGGCATTTATTTGGTCTTTGATGCTAGCAGCATCTCTCCTCTCCTTTCAGGGCAGCATTACAATACCAGGAGAGGGTGCCATCCAACCCGAAACGGAGGATGCATTGACAAGACGGCGCTAAGCATACGCATTGAAATTAACCCCCAACACAAGGCCCTGTTTATAAGCACAACGCTGTGGCGTCCAGAATTACCAGGCAGCGCCTGAAAGCACTGTAACAACCACGGCAGTAATACGCCCGAAGTTTACATGCAGAGCCACATTAATTCAGGGGTTTTTGCTTGCAAAGGCTTCCTGGGTCCCAGGATGCTCCTGTACTGTTGGTTCAAGACACGCTGTAACTCATCAGTTTATTTACTGAGAACCAACATTAGAAAGACGTGGCAGAACCCCAAGCTAATAATATCAACTAATTGTGGTGGAGAGGCGTATCTTTAAGTAGGCTGGCAAACAGGACCCTCCAAACAATGCCAGTGGAGCTAATATAGAACTGGACTGCATGAATACATAAATGACAGCAATAATCCTGTAGTCGGGATTGCATTTGAAGGGCTGTCATTTTAATCAATATGCCCGGTTCTCTGTCCTCCGTAAATCTTAGGAATACAGAACTAAAACCTGGGGCACCGGTATCACCTTAGGGTAAAAACAGACTTAGAAGGATAACTAGTAACATTTGGTACCGTGCTAAACGGCTTACTGAGTTTCAAGTTTGGAAAGGATTACCAATTCTGTCATCGTACTCGCACAAAAGGCAATACACTTTAGGATATTGTTGTTTTTCTCTTGCCTGAAACGGACATTGTCTTTAGGAAACTACTAAGAATCACTTCTGAATGGAACTTCTTGTTTGCATGGTTCGCCAGCTGGCAACCCTTGGTCTGTCCTCTAGAGCTAGCGTGCAAAAGCCCCAGATTTGGGGGGTAAGAAGAGCTGCCATATCCCTCCCCCCCCCCCCCCCCCAAATGCAAGGAAGAGTCAAACCCCAAGAAGCAGACTCTTCGGAGATGGGAACAAATTACAAGTTTACACTACAATGCCTATCTGTCTGTACTATAAAAGCCATCAAAGCAAACACATAGAATAAGGAATCTCTCCATGTAGAGGAAACAGGATCCACAACTTGGCTCTCAGAAGAATCAACCCCAAGAACAAACCCAATGAAACCATCTTAAAAGTTACCACTGTTGGAGGTTGAACCCCGTGGCCCAGCAGGTCTGAAAAGGTAAGTCTGCTTTGGGACAGATACATTAAAATTTACCCCATTACAACAAAAACTAACAGCAGCTTTCACAAGAAAGATCCAATCGGAATGCCTCTGTAAACTACGAGCAATAAAAAAGTTAACACACTGAAACCCCCAACAAAGAATGCAATGCTTTACGGATACTTACATCACGCATGGTTTGCTGGCAGCTTTAACTCCTGCAACAGGGATTCTTCGAACGATGACCGAGGAGTTCTTAGGAATGAGGGCGTTATCATCGGTATATTCTGCAAACAACATAAATACAGACAAAAACATTAGTCACTTCCTAAGAATGTGTATTAATAGCTAATTACACAGCACTTCAGAGAATCCCCTCACAGATGTCAAAGCAAAATTTGATGTGTAACATCGCGCTTTTATCATCTCAACACACTAACAGTACAGTTCAAGAAATCTTCAGGTCTGATAATCAAACACAAGCAGCACCATCTTGTTCATTTTTTTAAAATAGTTGGAATGCCAACAGCAAAATGGTCCCAAGGGTCACTAAAGGAGGCTCTGCTAATGCATGAGGTTCTTTCCTGACCTAGCTGAAGTGGCTTTTGCTTCTGTTGGGCTCCAAACCCAGGAGGTCTTTGAAGAAAAACAAACAGCAGCAAAGTCTCACCTGCATAAACCAGATTCTGAAGCCTGACCAGCTTGCCCTGCAGCAAAACAGGCACTGCGCTAAAGCCTGGAAACTCTGCGCCATTGCTTCAGTAGCCGTTCACTAAAAACGCTTCAGCTACGCTGCTGGTGCTCAGGACGGACAGAACACGGAAGAGAGCCTGCCCTCGCTGCCTGTTTCTTGGAGCTTCATCCATCAACAGCCACACTTCTCAGCTGCTCGTTACACTGAAATGGAAACGGGGCTGGCAGTTCTAGAATTTGGATCACAGAAATGTTGGGCGGTTTTTGAGCTTGCTTTCACAAGCAGGGCAGAATGGGCTCCAACGCGGTATCTCCCCTCTTCAGCTGCTCATCTCGTTTGAACGAACCAAAGGAACGTGAATACTTTCCATTCACTTTTTGCAGAGCAGAGAGACTCAAAGGAAATTCCTTAGGAAGGCAGCCTCGGAAAGCCTCTCGAAAACAGCGTGTGCCTGAAGCTACCCATGCTCTGCCTTGGCTCACACCATGTCAGTCTGCTGAAGAGGAGGAAAGCCGCCTGACCTTTACACAAGGCCCCAACAAAAAACCACCTGCCTGAGACACTTGGACTGAGACAGCTTAAAATGCAAAGATCTCTCCATGAGAATGGTTTTGATATTGCACTTCCACAAGCTGGATATGACTAAATATGTTAAAGCACTCTCAGCAGCCATTCCCTGTAATCTGCCTACAGTTTGCAATATCAAAAGCCCTTACCTTCGCAGACCAGATCAGAACCACGGTCTGAAACCCAAAGATGCTGCATACCCAGCCAAGCTCTGTCAGGGTGGTTTTGCTCAGTGATCACATACAAAATAGGAATATTTCACAATTTACGCTCCATTTTTCAGTGTCTTAGTCCTAGAAAGGACTACCATTGACAAAACCAGAAGCTTTTCCAGAAGTCCCATATCCTGAAACCAACCCCTAGAGCTCTTCTCAAAAGGAAAATCTAACCATTGCACAGCCCCCTGTCAAGAAAGGCCTGCCCTGGGACATTTTGATGGAGCAGGAGCTCCGACAGTACTGAGGCCCAGACAAAGAACGGGGAGCTCATGCCAGCTGCACTTCTCGAAGCCCCAAGCTTCAAGGTTTTGAGCTGCTGAACGAAGCCGTGCAGAATATTCTTCCTGCTCCAGATCACAAACCACCGGGTTTTGATTTCAGAGATACGCGATAAGCAACAGTGGCTCCACAAAAAGGCAGGGGTTTGCTACGCCTGTGCCCAACTGAGGATTGCGGGGGTTCTGCAGAAGATTGCAAGCGGCAGCACCTCTCCTAGAAAGAGACTGTATATATGAGGACAGCAACCAATGCTTTGATTCACAAATCATGCAAGCCTGCAGCGGTCAATTTGAACACGCACAACGGGTGTACGACGCAGAAAGAGGAATAAGACCTCTTTTAGTGTCTTGTGACAATTCATTGACCGTTAGAGGAGAAGCATTGACATCTGCCTTCTGAAGCGACTATCCGTGCATGTATCTGGAGAGAGACAGGTACGTGCTTGTTTTCAATCCACTTGTTAAGTGCACACTGAAGAGAGCTCCAGCCATCTAATGACAGACTGCTATAAAAATGAATTCACCTTCCAAGTCAATCAGTCCACATTTAAATGGATCACCTGAGGAGTGACAATAGCTTGGTGAAGTAAAGGCTTTATTTGTGTAGGACACTTATCATGGCCCATATTGGTATTTGGTGCTTGAAGGATCCTACTGGCTCAGCCAGCAGTCAGAGAATTTGTGGAAGAGTGTTTGCATACAGCAGAGGACATTGCTGAGCTCGTTGTGGGAAGGGACCTGGGGCCAGTTGGCTTTCATACATTTATTTTTCCTTTGCCTCAATTAATTGAATGCATTTTGGTGAGGAAATTTTGTTAAAGGTGAAGTCAAACCATGTAGACTAAAAAGTTAATTTTTTTTTTTTTTTTTTTAATCGGAAAGGACTAAAGCTAAAAACACGTGTCTAAAACACAGCCCTGAAGGTAGCTGTCAGGACAGCGACGACAAAACAACAGCTCTGTCGGGCCCCCAGCACAAGTCACAGCTACCGACTGTGGCCGAATCCCGTTATCGCGTCCCACCCCGTGCCCACCACCCCCACCCACCTTCTTGGGTCTGGGCGTTGGAGATCTGCAGGTCGCAGTTGGCCGCCTTCAGCTTCTCGCGGCCCATGATCTGGCGCTTCAGGTCGCACAGGGAGATGTGGAGCCCATTGAAGGTGACTGTATCGTAGTTCAGCTTGGAAAAGAACTTATAGTGGATGCACGACATGGTCGGTGCCTGCTCCGCGACGACGTCTACCGCAGCAGACGGCGTCGCAGCCTCCGCGCCAGGACAGGGCCTGCGGCAGCTCGGGGAAGGGCCCACGGAGGGGGCCAGGCAAGCAGCACGGGCTGGGCTCAAGGCCGCTCAGAGGCCACAGCGCTCCACCACGGCCAGGCCCCCTGGCCTCAGGCAGACTCGGCTGATGGAGGCCGAGTGGTGGACTCCATCCCGGCGGTGCTGCAAGGCCCCGGCCCTCGCCCCTGCAACGCCCCTGCCCACAGCCCTCGGTGATGGAGCTGGGCTGCGGCGGCGGCTCCCGCCCGCTCCTCCTCGCAGTCCAAGCAGGCGAGTGGACGACGGGGAGAGGCCCCCACGGCCCCGGCTCAGCCTCCGCTCCCTCTCCGCACGCAGCGCACCTCGGCCCAACCGCTCACTATGGCAACTCGGGTGCCCCTGCCCCAACGTTCCGCCGAGGGGTTTCCCGGCCAACAACCGCAGGGGCTGCCGTCAGCGTGTCACCGCACACACATAATGGCGCACGCACAACGGCACACTGCACCCACCTCCCCGCGCCTCACGTGGCCGCTGGTGTCCCTGCTGTCCCCCCGGCCTGTCACCGCCCGCTGTCCTGCCCCGCTTTGGGCCTGCGGTGTCCCCCTGTCACCTCCCGGGCCTTCACCACCCAGCGTCACCTCCCGCCAGCCCCTGGCCTGTGGTGCCTCTCCCAACAGCCCTGGGCCTGCGGTGTCCCTCCTGTCACCCCCAGGCTGTCACCACCCGCTGTCCCCTCCTGTCAGCAGCCAGCCAGGGCAAGACAGCCGGGGGGAGATGCAGCGGCCTTTGCCGGCTGGCGCTCGGCTGCCCGCGCCGCAGGGCCGGCGAAGGGAGGGGACATCTCAGGGTGTCGGAGGGTATTTGGGTGCATTTATGGGAAGTTCAGTCAAAGAAGCCCACGACCATTTCTATTTCTTGCCACCAACCAAGGTACTTCCCCACTGTGGCACGTCCACGGTTGCCTGAACTCTGGGGAGGAGGACTAAAAAGCAAAGAAGGAACCATGAGCGATAGGAGCTGCCCCAGGACAATACTTCTTGCTTTCTCAGTCCTCGCCGCTGCTGCTGCAACAGCCCTAGCGCATGACATCATGCCTTGCCTTACCAGGTCTCGTTCTGCTGACTAATATGCTACAGCTTGCAGACGGTTCTGGCCCAACTGGCTATTCCTTTCTCTTCATGTAAATATAATATAAAAGACCTGTTAGAGTCTGGCGGGGCTAACGAGGGAGCTTCCACCACGGCTTGGTTTAGATCTCTAAATGCCTTTTGGGTTTCTGGAGTCAGGAAGCCCTTCTGATTTCAGTGCTGTCCTCTATAGCCAAGGGATGCTTAGTTTTGCTACTTGTGTCTCTTTGTTTTTCCTGTCACCAGTGATTTGGAAGCCTAGGCTTTAATATGGTAGCCTTGCTTATAAGCCTGGGGTGGAATATGGATTATACGCATTCATTCCATAATTGGGCCATCGCCACACTCCAAACGACAGCAGCAGAGGCAAATAAGCCCGACTGTTGCATAGGCACTAAAAGCCTATCCTCTACCCCAAATCTACTCTCCTGGGTACCCGTCCCATTGAATTCTCAGTGGTACAAGGACAGGCCCCTACGTTACGAATTTTCACTGAAGAAAGGAAGCACAGCACCCTTCCGCCAAGAAGGGTTTGTCACCGGTCTGAAAGGAGACCCCTGGGTATGCTTGGAGAGCAAACCTATGGACAAGCTTACTCACTCTGTAGGGGCTGGGAACTGGGAATGCCAATAAGCCTTTAAAATTCATAGAATGGAGGGACATGGACAATTCAGATCTTATGACCATACAGACAAAAAGGGGAGGCTTATGCCTGGACTGTTCCATAGATCTGTTCCTAGGCCTAAAGGGAATTGGTATCACTCCACAAATCCTTCCAAAACCTTGTTCTATACCACATCCACCGAGCATGGGAGGCAGATTCTCCAGAAGCCCTTACATAAAACCTATTGCAATAAGCCATCACGCTGCAGATTTCTTCCTGGATGGAGCTTATCAGGCCCTGCAGACTCCAAGACAATGTGGATATTCGCAGATAGGTTAACTCGCTATTCTGCAGGAAGCCATAACCAGATTGAAGATAATCAATCACCATCGAGCTCTTGGGGGATATCAAGAACACTTGTCAGGCAGCAGCTGCATCCTCTTGCGCAGGCTTTGAACTGGACCTGGCGAAAAAACTGACCAGCAGACTGGGGTACGTAAGAAAAAGCTCCTATGTAAAGATGGCTTCGAAGGATGCGCAAGAGAGCTTGACTGGCAGTGACCTCGCCTATACAAGTGGGTCTATTGTTAGAAGAAACCAGACAGAAACCAGCTGAAAGCAGCAAAGTTGCAACAAAATAGTGCAAACTCAGCCAATAAATGTGCATTAAGCGAGCTTGCACGGGGTTTGTGCGTACAAATCCTCAAAAGTGAATGGTAACAGGCGATCTCACGGCCAAAGCCAACAGGTTTTTTAGACTGTAAAAAAGCACATGTGAGTAGCCTTAAGATTGCCTGTAAGGAATCAAGAATTGTACCACGGGGTCCTTCTCAGGCTCCCAGCCAAGAGGCACCTTTATGGCCGGCGATAAAAAGGGGTTTCAGCTAGAGTGCACCTCTGCTGCCTTCTTTCCTGTACCCACGCGAGAACTGGAAGAGAAGTGCAAGCAAATCCATTTCAGTAAAAGTTCAGGCCAACATTTAAACAGCCCAAACTCTCAGTACTTACACTGACCCTTACTTAGAGATTTATTTTATCTTCCTTTGGTATGGAACTAAGCACATTCCCTCCTACCCACAGTCTTTCCTCCCAGCCTCACAGCTCTCCTACATAAGAAACGTAAAGCTACATAAGCGACAAAAGACAAAAAACCTGCTTTGGTGAACACCAAAACACCCATGACTTGCTCAAACTCTTCATCGCCCCACCTGAGAGTCAAGGGACAGGATCTCCTAAAGGCTCTTTTGCAGGCACTGCCCTGAAACCCCCTCGTTGCTTCTCTGCTAGTGCACAGCGATCAGGAAGAGTTTCATTTTTAACTCTCTGTAGACAATTTCTGAAATTAGACAAGTAATTGTTAACGAGGATAAGCCCTTTGCCTTGCATCTGGCAACCAACGCGGATGCGGACCCAGCAGCACAGACCACTGCCACGCACAAACCACCACCCCACGCCCAGGGAAAGCACGACCCGTCAGAGGTGGTACCCGATCCCGCTCCTCACATCAGCTCTCTGTATGAGCAGGTTAGTTCTTTTAGTCAGACACAGAAATCAGAAGTGATTTCTCCTGCTGCTGCTGCCGAAGCAGACTTTTAAGTAGATATTGCCAAAGAATGCACAAACAGCCACAAAAAGTTAAAGCAGGTACTTTCATCCCAGGTCTGACAAGAAATTGCCCCCGCCCCCCCAATCCAAAATGGTCAAGAAATCTATCTGAAATACAGATTCACGTCCACTATCATGGATGATGAACCTTGTCCTAAGCACACGTTGTGCCTTCAGACAGGAGCTAAGGACTGCATGAAGTCACCGCCACGAGCAGATGTTCAAACCCGATGCCTCCAGAACATGCAGGCAAACACCCACCATTTTTTTCAGCAATGTTTCAAGTCACGCGATACTCAGTCCATGACTTCACAAAATGTCACTAAACTTAACGATAGCAGCCTCTCTGCAGGTTTCTTACTCAAAGGCAAAAACCAAAAAGCCACATACCCTCGGGGAAACCCTTGTCCTTCCGTGTGGCTGGTGTCTTCCCATGGGTCATTTTTTCTTGCAGGTTGAATTTAGAGCTTCAATAGTATTTTTTTAAAAGCAAAATCAACAAGCAAACAAACAAAAAAACAGCTGGGAGATATTTTTCCTTCCAGCTGGGCTCTTTTCCCCCAGCCCTGGCCACCCTGCAAGGTGATGATTGTCACCAATATGAGGGCGCAGGACTGGGCCCAGGTCAGGGCTGTTGCAGGCAGCACGTGTCTTGCGGCTCCCGGGAATGCAGGTCCTGGGGAGTGCGCAAGAAATGGGGCAGCTGCCCATCACTCCTATTTTTGCTCTCTCCTCATGGCTCTCTCTCTGGCTCCCGCTCCCCCTTTTTTAATTCCTCCCTGTCTGTCTTTAGCCCGTCACCATTTTTTCCTTTCTCTGACTCCCTGTCTGTCTCGTCTAATTCCTCCCTCTCTCTCCTATAGCCTGCTGCTATTTTTTCCTTTCTCTACATCTCTCTCTCCCACGCCCTCTCCCTCTCTTCTTTCTGTCACCGGCTCCTGCTTCCCGCCCTTAATTGTTCCTCCCTGTCCTGCAGCCTGTGCCCTCTTTCCTGACTGCATCCCCTGCTCCACTGCCTCTGCTTCTCTCTGGCCTCCGTCCCGCTCCCCATCCCCTTTTGTTCTTCCTCCCTCTCCACCCTGGAGGCCATCGCTGTTCTCTCCTCCTCCGCCTCCTTCTCCCCATCCGCCTCCCTCTGTGTCTCGTCCCTCTGGATTGTGTCCCGCCCTCCCCTCGCTCTGTGTCCCGCTCTCCGTCCCTGCCTCTCCCTTTCCCCCTCCCCTTCCTTTCCCCTCTCACCCTTTCCCCTCGCTCCCTCTCTCCCGCTCCCTCTCCCATTTCTCTCTCACTCCGCTCTCCTGCTGCCTTTCCTGTCTCTCTGCCCCCCTCACCCTGCCTCTGTCTCTCTGTCCCTCTGTCCTCCTCCCTGCCCTTCTTCTTCTCTCCCTGGCCCTCTGTCCTGCTGCTTAGCGCTACTTTTCTTCCTGCACCCCACTCTCCCCTTCCCCTCCACCTCTTTCCCGCTCTATCCCTGGGCCAGCTCCTCACCAGGATTCTTCCTTCCTCCACTCCCTGCCCACCTCCCCCCGTTCTCGTCCCTCTGTCCGTCTCCCGTCCCTCTCCTGCCGCCCCACCGCCCTGTCCCACCCCTCTCTCCTGCTCTGTCCCTCTCTCCTCCTCCTCCTCCCTCCTCCACCGGGGCTCCGGGGCCTGGGCCTGGGCCAGCGCAGCCCCGGGGAGGCGGCCATGGGGCTGCGGGGGGGTGAGGCCCAGCCGGGGCGGGGGACGGTGGCCGCGCAGGGTCAGGCAGCAGGAGGGGGCGCCCCGCGGCATGCCGGGAGCTGTAGTGCTGGGCACGGGGCTGCAGGGCGGCCATGTTGGTTCCCGGGGCATGCCGGGAGCTGTAGTGCTGGGCACGGGGCTGCCGGGCGGCCATGTTGGTTCCCGGGGCATGCCGGGAGCTGTAGTGCTGGGCACGGGGCTGCCGGGCGGCCATGTCGCTCTTGCGAGGCGCCGACTCTGCTCCGGCTGCGGCCCAGCTGAGGTGAGGGCCGGGCCCTCTCGCACTGGCTCTGCCTCTGGCTCTCTGGCCTTGCTCTCCTGGCGACGTGGGCGACAAGGGGCAGGTGGACGCTTACTGGCCTTGGAGAGGGGCCGGTGCAGCTGGAGCTGAAGAGACCAGAAGAAGGTGAAGCAGCTGGAGGATGAAAGGAAGGGGATGCAGCCAGCTGCTGCCTCCAGCTGCAGCCAAGAGACAGCCAGCCTCTCCGGGTGAGGAGGGACCCCTCTGAGCAGGCCTCAGCAGACCACATTGCCCACGGGCACCGCAGGGCCTGTGGAAGTAAGGAAAATTGCAGCATGGCCCTGTAGTGTGTGCGTGTGCGTGTGCGCGTGCATGGCTGTGTACCTGGGAAGCCTCATGTTGTAAGAGCTGTAAGACACCCAGGTGTTCTCTTCCCTGGAGGACAGTCAGGTACCTGGAGCTAGAGAAGAGGAAGGGAGGCAAGGACAGACAGAGAGAGAGAGAAGTGCCTGAACTCGCAAATTTGCCTGGCAGTGCAGAGAGCAGGAACTGCAGGGAGTCCTGGGCCCCTGGGGTCATGTCACCCCTCTTCTGCGTCCCAGTCCCTCCCTGCCCCCTCCCCTTTCCCTCGGTGTCATTTTTTTCGCTTCCCCCTGCCTCCCTTCATCTCTGTTATTGTGCTCTGCTCCCTGTCCCCCCATCTCTTCAAGTCTCTCTTTCTCTGCCATCCTCCTTCTCCCTTTACTTTCCTTGTCGCCCCTCTTTCCTTCTCCCCGAGCCTCTTTCTTTCGGTCTCTCTCTGTCCTGCAGGCCATCGCGGTTTTTCCCTTCTCCATTTCTTTGTCTCGAACTGCATCCCTCTCTTTTGCCCCATCATCTCTCTGGCCTGTTCCCTGTCTTTCGTCTCTTTCTGCCTGTAGCTTCTGCTCCCTGTCCTTGTCTTCCCCTCTCCCTCATTCCTTCTGCTTCTCTTTCTCTCTCTCTCTCTCTCTCTTGCTCTCTCCTGTTCACTGTCACTGTGTTTTTACAGTCTGGATCCCACTGTCCCTCTCCTTCTTCCTGTTCATCTCCTCTCTCTGTCCCTCTCTGCTGCTCCCTGACCATCTCTCCCCACCACCCCCACCTCTCTGCAGGGCTCCTGATAACCTCCCTCTCTTTCTCCACCCCTCTGTGCTGCTCACCAGCCCTGGTTTTCTCTTTCTCTTTGCCGTTATTCTTGTCTGTCGCTCTCTCCTGCTCCCTGTCCCGTCATTTCTCACTACCTCCCTCTGGCCTGCTCCCTGCCCCTATCCCTGCCCCTGTTCTTTTCTACTTCCTCTCCGTCTTGCTGCCCACCCTAGGCTTTTTTTGCAATCTCTCTCCTGCCCCCAGCCCTTCTTTTTCTTTCTCTCTCCTGCTCCCTCTCCCTCTTTCTGCCTCCCTTCCTCTCTCCCTGCTGCTTCTTTCTCCATCTCTGTCAAGATCCCCGTCCCTTTTTTCCTCTTGCTGTCCTTCTCTCCTTTTCCTCTTGCTGCCTTTCTCTCTCTGTCCCGTTCCCTGTCCCCTCCTTTCTCACTGTATCCCCCTGTCCAGCTGGCTGCCCCTTCTGTCCACTTTCTCTCGCTCTGTTTTTTTCTCTCTCCATCTCTCTGTCCTGCTGCCCATCACAGGTGGTTTTTGCCTCCAGTGCTGCCCTGCCCCCTCTTCCTTTTCTCTTTCTCCGTCACTCTCTCCTGCTCCCTGTGTCTTTTTTTAAATTCTTCTCAGTCCTGCAGCCTGTCACTATTTTGTTCTTCTTCCATCCCTTTGTCCTGATCCCTGCCCCCATCCTTGTCTCTCCATCCCTTTGTTCTGCTGCCCGTCTCTTTTCCCTCCTTGCTCCATCTCCCTGTCCTGCTCCCTGCCCCTCTCATTCCCTCTCTGTTTCTCTGCCCTGCTCCCTGTCTCTCCCCCACCCTCTTTTTCTTTCCTGCTCCCTCTTCACTTTCTCCGCTCTGTCACTCTGTCCTGCTCCCTGTTGCTGTCATTTCTCACTCATCTTTCTCCTGCACTCCAGTGCTGGTTTTTTGGTCTTCATCTCTCTGCCCTGCTCCCCAACCCAGGCTTTTTTACCTCCGTCTGTGCCCTGCTCTCTCTGTCTTATTTTTGCCTGTCTTTCCCTTTGTCCTGCCTCCCTCACCCTTTTTTCTCTCTCTGTATCGCCCTGTCCTTCTCCCTCTCCTTGTGTTTCTCTGACAATCCGTGTCCTGCTCCCTTTCCTTGTCTTTCTATCCCACGTCCTTCTTCCTGTCTTTCTGTTCTCTCTATCCCTTTGTTCCTGCTGCTTCATTCTCCACTTCTGTTACGATCCCTGCCCCTTTTTCTCCTCTCGCTCTCCCTCTGTCCTGCTTCCTATCCCCGTTTTTTCTGTCTTTAGTTCTCTGTCCCGCTGCCTGTCCCACTCTTTCTTGCTATCCACCCCTGTCCAGCTGGCTCTCCCTTTTATTTGTCCTCTCTTCCTCTTTCCTGCTTCTCAGCTCTCTTTTCCTCTTCTTCTAGCTCACTGCTGGTTTTTTTCCCGTTCTCGGTCTCTTCATCCAGATCTTACCCTCTCTTTATTTCTCAGTCTCTTTCTTCTGTTCCCTGTCCTCCTCCTTCTCCCTCCATCTCTACATCCTGCTCCCTGTCTTTCTTCATCTCCCCTTCTTTCTTCTCCTCCCTCCCGCCCGTCCCTCTGCCCTGCTCCTCAAGGCTCCTTTTTCTTCCTCCATGTCTCACCAGGGCTCCCCATCCCGATCTGTCTTCATTTCTCCACCTCTTTAGCATTTTCCCTGGGAGTTTCTTCCTCTCTCGGCTCCTCTGTCTTCTGTCTTGTTTGACTGGTCTCTTTCTAGTCCTCTGTCCTTCTCCCCATCAGCTTAAACTGAATGCGCAGGGGCGCCTGTGCTCTGCTGTTTCCTTTAGCATTGCCCTAGGGAAGATCGGTGGGTTTAGGGCTAGGGGTCATTTAGGAGCTGGTCTCCTTACGGAGACGGCAGAGCTGGGTTCTTCTCAGCGGCTGCTCTCTGCATCTTGTGGAAAGAGCAGGCTGTGGGCCTCATTTTGAAGGAAGGTTTCTTGTTCTGTGCTTATTGCTCCTCGGGAGGCTGCCCAAGAGCGGTGTTGGGGTCTGGAGGGACAGATGGGACCTGCTGTGGTTCCTCGGAAATGTGAACTGAACCTGTCCTAATGTACTCGGATGAGAGCAGACTGACTTCATAGGGTTTTCTTCCCAGCTCCAGTTCCAGCCCACGTGCTCAGCACTAGTGACCAAGAGACCATGTGCTCTCTTCCAGACGGCCGTGGCTGCGGATTAGCTGAGAACATCACTTACTTGGGTAACGGGGCGGTGGCCTGTGATAAGGGATATGCACTCGCATGATGGTGCTTTCATGAATGTCTTCTGATCTTGCCACTCCAAAGCCCTTCCTTTTCGTGGAGATTTTAGGAAGGCATTTCTTATTCTGGGGTTCAGACTGGAGTTGGACTTTATGTTGAACAGCCAATACAATGGACTGCATAAAATGCGAATAAGAACCCCGCACTTTTGTTGTTGTTTTCAAACACTGCCTGAACTTTGGTAAGCCAGAGTGGCTGAAAGTCTGTTTGTTGAGAGTAACGTATTCCCATAGCGTGCCCATCTCTGTGTGGTGA
Organism: Platalea leucorodia; assembly: GCF_965183815.1. NCBI lineage: Eukaryota > Metazoa > Chordata > Aves > Pelecaniformes > Threskiornithidae > Platalea > Platalea leucorodia. Next base: position 267,753 of record NW_028121412.1, read on the forward strand.
AGGTTTCCTACCTGCAGTGGGATTTTGCTGGGCTATGAGGCTGTGTTGGAGCAGCAGAGGTAAGAAGTGGTGTCTTTAAAGGTAATGAAGCTGTAGCAAAACTAGTGGGAAAAGCTAGTTTCTTGCTAGAACGCTGCCTGACAAAAATAGGAGCAAGTCAAGGCACTTGAAATTGGCTTTTTTATGCAGTCTTCGTACGGAGCTTTTGATCTTGATTGGTTTCTGGGAAGCAAGTGCTGAGTGCCTGTGCACTCCCATAAGCCATGTTGCCTCCCAAAATGGGTCCACCCTTCTCCACTCCTGCTCCTTCCACACTCGTGTAGAAGAGGGAAATGCAGCAGTGTGCAGGTTCAGTAATTCCCTGGCAACGGGTGCGCGCTGGGGAGGCCTGGCGGAGGGCATGGCCCGACGGGGCTGTGAGGTTACAGAGCAGCAGCGTGGTGCGATCGTGGGGGGCCGTGGTTCTCCCCTGCATCCTCCTCCTCCTCCTGGTGGCCCTGCAAGCCCAGGACACCCAGGCTGCTCATAGACGAGCGCAGGGAGCAGGTAGGCGGGCGGGGGCAGCACCCAGCCCCGAGCAGCGTGTCATGGCATCCACCGCACCTCAGCGGGGCGGCAGCGGGGCCAGGGCTGGGGCTGGCTGCAGGAGAGCAGCTGGGCTGGGCTGGACCGGGCGAGCCAGGCAGGCACCATGGTGCGGGCAGGGGGCAGACGCCCTGCGGGGAGGCGTAGAGGGGCTGCAGCTGCTTCGGGGGCATTTTCTGGGTGAGCAGGGGAGCTCAGAGCGGCGACACGGGGTAAGAAACTGTGGTAATTAAACACGGACTCCGCATATGAGTTTAGGCAGTAAGACAAGCGAAGACGACGACGACAACGACAAGGGCAATGGCAATGGCGATGATAATAACACTTTATTTTTACAAACTATCCCTTTTATAATATGATCTAGTGTTCATGAACAAGCAAAACCCATTTCATAGGCTACTGTCTTTTGTCCACGTGTCTCTTCAGCGTTACTTATTGGTTCTTCAAGCTGGTGCACGCGAATTCCTCTTTCAGGGATGTATCCAATCTCATCCTTATTTTTCTGCCTCTAAGTTTCACAAACTTGTTTGTAACAAGCCTCAAGGCCACAGCTGCATTCCTGTGAACCTGTTTGTAACATGCCTCAAGGGCACAGCTGTATTCCTGTGAACCTGTTTGTAATAAGCCTCAAGGGCACAGCTGCATATCGCCAAAGTAAAACACAATCTCGTTTATTCCTACAAATCCCCCTTTTTGTTTTTCTACCACAAAAGCTTGTTTAATCATATTCTATAGCATTTTCTGTACCCAAGACACTAGACAAGAAACTACCATTATTATAGTGCAAAATATTAGTAACAAGAAAAAACCTATTTTGATTAGAGACATTATCCACCCGCCAATTCCCCAACTTGTTAGTAAGTGATACAGCCAACCAAAACCATCACTGACTTGTAATTTGCTAACTTCAAATCTTTGATTGCTTTATGGATTAATTTGGAGTTATCTAATAAGTCATTCCCCATCAGTCTTCTCGGAGTTCAGTGTCTTCTGCTGTTCGTTCTTGTTATCCGATGCAAGATCCGGTCTTATGCACTTTGCAGGTACCCACTTAGGTCCTACATCTGTTGAGGCACAAGCATACCCTCGACCCCAAGTTAGTAGCTGATATGGCCCTTCCCAACACCCAGTATTTAAATTTTTCATCATTACCATCGCCTTCTCCTGTGATATATGTGCCATTCCCGACTCCATAGCTTTAAAATGTTTGACTATGGGTGTGACATCTTCATGTTGAAAAGGCAGTGATAAATGGTTTAGTACATATATAGCTTTTCCTAATCTGTTTTGGGGAGATTCCTGAACTTCCCCCTCTTTTTGTTTTTGCAATAGAGTTTTTAAGGTTCTGTGTGCACGTTCTATAGTAGCTTGCCCTGTGGGGGAATGGGGTATCCCTGTCTTATGAGTGATACCCCATGTGTGGAAAAATTTTTGTGTCACGTGGCTGACATATGCAGGGCCATTATCTGTTTTTATTTCTTTTGGAATACCAAGCGCTGCAAAGGCAGCTCGGAAATGGCTTTGTACGTGCCGGCTAGTTTCACCTGTCATTGCAGTGGCCCAGATTGCATGGGAGTAGGTATCTATGGAAACGTGAACATATCTCTGCCGACCAAAGTCCGGTACATGAGTCACGTCAGTTTGCCAGAGCTGAAGGGAAGAGAGTCCCCTAGGGTTTGTCGCAAACAATGGGCGGGATGGTTGTTGTTGACAGTCTGGACATGTTTGCACAACGAGTTTTGCATCCCCCATAGAGATTGCAAATTGTTTCACAAGAGCTTTGGCAGATTGGTGGAAAAATTGATGCGATAATTGAGCTTGAGAAAGTGTGTTTGGTACTGGGGTATGTAATGCAATGTTCGTTAGGTAATCGGCTCGTGCATTTCCTTCTGTAAAGAACCCGGCTAAGTTTGTATGGCTTCTAATGTGGATTACACAATAGGGATATTTTCGTTGTTCTATTAAGAATAATAGCTCCTTAAACTTCAAAAACAAGGCTTCTTTCAGTATATGTTTTAGTTGTGCCCTTTCAATGCGTTGCACAGTTCCTACAGCATATAGTGAGTCTGATACAATATTTAATGGAGTTAGAGGCCATTCTCTAAAAGCTGTGGTAATGGCGTGCAACTTGACTAATTGAGGTGAACCCTCAATTTGTTCTATTTTGTGTTGCCGTTGACCTTCTTTTTGCCATGTGATGACTGCTTTTCCTGTTTTCCCTGAGCCATCGGTGAACACTGTTTGACCCTTAACCAGTTGCCACTGGTATAGTGGCACCTCTTCAATTTTCACATTTTTGTAAAAGGTGAACATTTTTGGGGGGGGGGGGTGATGAGTATCAGTTCTTCCACTAAACCCTGCTAAGGCCATTTGAAGTTCTAGACTATTTTGTAAGCACCAATCTAAGTAGTCCTTTACGACAGGAAGGACAATGAGATGAGGCTCTTCTCCAGCCATTTCTACAATTTGTTCTCTGCCCTTTTTTATCAAGGCGGCGAACATTTCAGTACGAGTAGCCAGGGTTTTCGCAGGCTGATGTGGCAAAAACACCCATTCCAACATTATGAGAGGGTCTACTCCTTTGTTCTCCCATTGCCCAATGATTGCTAGAGGCTGTTGGTTTTGGTTGCAGATATATAATTGTATGGGTAAATTTTCAAGTCGTCGGTGACATTGTTGCAGTGAGAGTTTTTCATTTATGATTCTCAGTGCGTTTTTTGCTTCGGTTGTCCATTGGTGTGGTGCGTTAATATCGGTATCTCCTTTAAGTAGCTCAAATAAGGGTGTTAATGTGTAGTTATCAATACCACACTGCGCTCTAATCCAATTTATGTTTCCCAATAGTTTTTGTACATCATTCAAGGTTTTTATGTCTGCTGAAATGATCACATTTTGAGGTTGGATACTTTGTTGTAAGATTTTCCACCCAAGATATTTCCATGGTGCTTCCATTTGAATTTTTTCTGGTGCGATTTGCAGTCCTTTGCTTTGCAATGCATATTTTAAAACGGGTAGTGCTTCACGCACCATGGTGTTCGTGGGGCCTGCTAGTAAAATGTCATCCATATAGTGATAGATATACATTTCCGGGAATTTTAGTCGCACAGGACGTATGGCTTTAGCCACATATGTTTGACAGATCGTTGGAGAAGTCTTCATTCCTTGAGGCAGGACAGTCCAGAGGTATCTATCCATTGGCTCGCCTCAGTTAATTTTTGGTACCGAAAATGCAAAACGCGGTGCATCCGTAGGATGTAAGGGGATAGTAAAGAAGCAGCCTTTTAAGTCTACTATGATTATGTCCCAATTTCGGGGTATCATTGTTGGAGAGGGCAAGCCGGGTTGGAGCGCTCCCATTTCTTCCATAGCTTCGTTTATTTGTCTCAAGTCATGTAGCAGTCGCCATTTTCCACTCTTCTTTTTTATAACAAATACAGGAGAATTCCAGGGGCTGGTTGTAGGAGTGATATGTCCTTGTTGAAGTTCTCCTTTGACCAGTTCTTGAAGGGCAGCGACCTTTTCTTTGGGGAGCGGCCATTGATCTATCCAAATGGGTGTTTCTTTTTTCCAAATAAGTTTCATTGTCGGTCGCTCATCAATGGCCGCTACTGAAAATTTTCAGGACAATTTAAGGTGAAGCTGCAGTGGGACATTACGTCTCGCCCCAACAGGCTCATGGACAAATTTGTCACATATGACCATACAGTAAATGTAGACCCTTCTTGGGTATTGATATTGAACAGGTGGGTACTTTGAAAGGTTTGAGAAAGGCCGCCGACTCCAATCAAGCCCTCTGTGGGGGTGGCTATTAAATCTTTTGATTGAAGAGACAGAAAATGAGAGATAATAACAGGAATATTATTTTCAGACATATTCAGGTAGTTTAACACATACACGGCTTTACTTAGTCTGCTGGAGTGGCTCCTGGCATTCCCCCTTTTTGTTTTTGCAGGTTCAATTGTTTGTTGCAGGATTTTCCAGCCCAGATATTTCCAAGGCTCAGGTTTTTGCACTTTTTCAGGGGCTATTTCAAGTCCATATCTGTTTAGAGCTCGTCGCATCTCTTTTTCTTAGTTGTGGGCAATCACTTTTAAAATGTCCACTTTTAGCACAGGAGAAACATGATTTCTGTACTTTCATTGCGGTGGCAAAAGCTGTAGCTAATGTTTCCATATTATGGAACATTGACTCCACCTTTTGGGTAGCTTCTATCATATCCATTAAGGAGGGATTTTTTAGAGGCAAAAGCACTTTTTTTACAGTCCATATTTGCATTTTCAAAGGCTAATTTTAAGAGTAGGACCTCCCTTGCTTCTGCATTTTTGACTTGTTTTTCCAAAGCCTCTTTAAGACGATCTAAGAATGAGATATATCCCTCTCCTCTCCCTTGCTTTATTAATGTAAATGATTTTGTCGCTCTTCTGACATCCGGCACTTTTAGTAATGCCTGTAAAGCAAGGTCTCTGCCTTGTGCTAATATCTCTGGTCGTAATCGTGCCTGTAACGTTGGATGATTTAACGGCGGATCCCCCATAAGCTGTGGGAGTCCTGCCCCTTGTAAAGGGTCGCCTTGTTGTCGCTGCATATTGATAATTGTGGCGTTTCGGCAGGCGGTACGCCAGGTGCTTTCAAAGATCACCTTTTGCGTTGGGGTCAATATAAGATTAGTAAGCATGCATATATCAAATGGTACTATTTCATTTGTAAATATTCCCCGTAGCAGGGATTGTGTAAAAGGAGAACCCAGTCCATGCGCGGCAACTGTTTGTCGTAGATCTTTTAAAACATTATAGCCAAAAGGTTCATGCTCATTGGGGACATTTGCGTTGCTGCATATGACAGGACACGCTATCGCTGAACAAAAAGCTGTATCTCCCGCTTGCAATGCTTGGTGTCTAATCTTTTGCCACCTTGTAGCAGGGGCTGACGCCCCCCATTCCTTGGGCGGCAGTCGATTATGGGTTTGTGGAGTATCGGTATCAGGAGCGGTAGAGAAGAGCGGTAAGAATGCCGACGCAGCAGGGGCCGGGGGCAGGTGGGCGGGGAAGTGGAGGGGTACTGACTGCAGAGATCGAAAGGTTTAGCAGAGGTGTTGAAGCTATAGGAGCAGGTGAAGGAGAAAATGGTGCGGAGGGTAGCGGCGGCGCGGGGCGGGGGCGGCTGCTGTTATCTTGTACCGGCACCGGAAACGCGAACCCCGCAGTTTCTCCATCTTTCAACGCTTCCCTACGGAGCTGTTCCCACCAATCCCGGGGGTCGAAGGCTCGCTCAGGCTGTGGTACAGCCTGCGGCACGGGCGGCTGCATTGGACACGGGGGACAGTACGGAGTGGATTTCATTGGAATGGAACTTGGGGGAGGTGGTCTGAGTCCTGTTCCCTTGTTTGTTTCAACCAAGTTCCCATTCTTTTCATTTTCCCCCGAGTCTATAAGAGCTTCCTTATCTTGGGGCTTACTTTCACCCAGTTCATTATTCCTTATCTGCGCCGCTTGAGCAACTACGTTTTGTACCTTTTTTTTTCTTTTTATTTTTCTTTTTGTTTTCTTTTTCTTTTTTCTTTTTCTTTTTTTTTCTTTTTATTTTCCTTTTTTTTTCTTTTCTTTTTCTTTTTTCTTTTTTTTTCCAGCTTGCCACTAGCACAAGGTCTCAGTCACTAATCGCCAAGCAGTCATGACTTCGGTGGCGGTAGTGTCCCCTCTGGATGCCGCCTCCGAAATCATCTGCCCTCCTGTTCCCAAGCTTTCACATCAAATACTGCAGAGACTGTAGAAGGAGTCCCTTGCTTTTGTAAGAACTTCAGTAATAATTTTATTTTATATGCGTCATACTTCACTCCTCGTTTTGCTAATAGCTGCATTAAAAGTTTAACTATAGCTGCTTCTTCAGCTGATATGTTGGCTCCTATGATTACTGCCAAGCTGCTCACCTATTTCTTAAGGTGATGTCCCGGGATTAAAGCCGCGGTCCTGCCGTCAGCTTGAGTCGTTCAGCTGGGGTTCCCTCCGGACGCTACTTGCAGCGCTGCCTCCTCCGGATCACGTTGGGGTCACCATTTGAAGGGAATGAGACACGGACTCCGCATATGAGTTCAGGCGAAGACAAGCGAAGACCCTTTATTTTTACAATCTATCCCTTTTATAATATGATCTAGCGTTCACGAGCAAGCAAAACCCATTTCATTGGCTATTGTCTTTCGTCCACGCGTCTCTTCAGCGTTACTTATTGGTTCTTCAAGCTGGTGCACACGAATTCCTCTTTCAGGGATGTATCCAATCTCATCCTTATTTTTCTGCCTCTAAGTTTCACAAACTTGTTTGTAACAAGCCTCAAGGCCACAGCTGCATTCCTGCGAACCTGTAACAAGCCTCAAGGGCACAGCTGCATCTCGTCAAAGTAAAACACAATCTCACTTATTCCTACAGAAGCCCCTGCCCAGGCCATGTCAGTGGTGCCAGGCTGGGAGCGCTCTCCCCTCCAGGCTGTCCCCAGGGCAGTGTGGGGGTCCTTTCTATCCCCATGAGCTGTGCAAGGCTGGTTGTGTGCAGTTCTGGCCCTGCTGGGTCATTTGCCATCCCACCGCACAAGGCACTTTTTCCCACCGCAGCGGCCACCTGCCCCCTGCCCACACACACCTGCACACTGTGCCCAGCCCTGCACAGGGCACCCTCTCTTCCCCAGCCCAGCACCCCCTGGACAGCCCCGTGTACCCAGGCCTGCAGCTTCCCATGCAAACCGCCTGCCCCGGCACCATCCATACCCACCCCCACCCCCAGGGCTTTCCATGTTCCCACCAAGATGATTCCGATGATGCCCCAACCCACATCCCCTCCTTGCCCCTGGTGTCAGCCCGGCCTCTGCACTGGGCCTGGCCCCCCAGGAAGGATGTCTCTCTACGCAGATGCCCCTGTCCCCTTCTCTCTGCGGGGCACAAACTGCCCTCATGGGGTCAGGGCTCCCCTGGAACAAGGGGGCAGTCAGCAGCACACAAACCCTCCGGGGTACCCCAGAGGCTGGCAGTGCCATGTGCATCTCTGGGTGCTGCCGTCACCAGCTAGGCCACCACCGCCTCCAGAGGCACAGTGCTGGGCAACAGGGGGTCCCAAAAGGGTACCCCAGGACAGGCTGTCTATGAATCCAGCCAGGCACAGGCTACCTTCAACACCGGAGCCCTGGAAAAGGAGGTACTCTCCCACCCAGACAGGCAGGCACAGGGTCCATGGACTTGAGCACCTTCTGACCCTCATCTCAGTAGCACCTGCAAAGCAACCCCATTCCCAGACAGATCCCGATGACCATGCGGGTACCCGCTGGCCCTGGGCTGTGGGACAATGGAACTGGCACTTACCTCTGCACAGCTGTACCCAGAGGAGCAGCCACAGCATCTGAGGGGACAGGAGTCCCCCTGTGCCCATCCGGAGCCTCCTGCCCTGCCAGCACATCCCTGCCGCGCCACACTCCCTGCCACAGCTCCTGGGGACTCATGGGGACAGTCATAACGGGAGGGCAATATATCTCTGCAGATCCCAGCCCAGCTACAGGAGGAGCCAATCAAAGCAGCAGGACCTTTTTAGACATTATCGGGAGCTATCTCCCCTCTGACACAGCCCAGCCCTCCAATGAACTTCTCCAGTGCCATTCATGACCATATATGAGAGACGGCTCTGCTGCAGGTGTCACGTCACTGTGGTGGGGGGCTGTCACAGGACAGGGCTGGTGGTGGTGATGGGAAATGGGTTTTTTGAACCCTGCTGTGTCAACCAGGAGCACTGAGCATCTCCTATGCCAGGCACATCCAAGAGCCCAAGGTGAGAGTGTCCAGCCATGCCCGTGCCATGGGAACCACAGGGCTGGGACTGCACCGGAGGCTGTGTCAGGAAGGGAAAGAAAGAGCCCCTGACCCTGCTACAGACCCCGCTGTGCTGGGAGCAGCAGCTGGGAAAGGGCCTTAGCTCAGGCCAGAGCCCCATCCCAGGACTGCTGGCTCACCCATCCTTCCCTGGAGAGCCCCTTGGAAGGTCCCTCATGTCCCTGCCCTGGCAGCAGACCCACAGCCCAGAGGCTCAGACATGTCCCTGACTCTCAGCCTGTCACCAAGGGGCCGTTATTCCCCACAGGCGGATCAGGAGCTCCAGCCTGCAGGTGCACAAACCACAGCCCACGTGGCCTTGCAGCGCTCCCTGCGCTCCCCGCACAGCGCCCAGGCAGGAAGTCTGTGGTTTCCTCCTGGCACCGTGCCCAGGCACATCCCTGCGGTGCCCCCGAGCCACCCCCACCCCGACTGCTCCAGCCAGGGCTGCAGGGGCTGCTCCTTCGGCCTTGCAGACATGGGGCCTGGCAGCTCCCGTCCCCCGTGATGCCCTTGGGATGGCACACGGCTGCTCTGCACCAAGCCCCACAGCCATGGGGTGCCATTGGTGATGTGACCACTGCCACCCTCCTACCGCCACCTCTGTGCGCTCATGGGTTATACTGACGGTGACCTCACACCCTCCTACTGCCAACGCTGCGTGCGCATGAGTTACACCATCACACGTGTGTGTGGTCTATGGACTTCTGCTGATGATGGTTCTTCCAAAAAGTCATATTTGGGCGTGGTCTAAATATTATTTTGGTGACATCAGAAGCACCTACACGAGCTATGTGCCAGCTCCTGGCCTATCAGCTACTCAGCCACAGATGATGTCATAGCATCTACCTCTGATATTGGCCTGCTCCTGGCCTATCGGCCACTCAGGCACCAATGACCTCAAAACCACCTACAGAAACTGTGGGCCTGCTCCTGCCCTATCAGCTATTCAGGCACCCATGACCTCACAAGAACATGTACACCTGTCTGCCATATACTCGCTGTTGGGGTACTCAGCCTCCGGTGACCTCACAAGGACCTATAAGGGCCATGCACCTGGTCCTGGCCTATCAGCTATTCAGATAAGAGTGACATCACAAGTACATACCCAAGCCATGTGTCTCCCTCTTGCCTATCAGCTACTCAGGCACCAGTGTCCTGACCACTACATATCCACCTACTTGCTATCCACTTGCCTATGCGATACAAAGGCACAAGTGACCTCACAACCTCCAACACAAGCCACGTGCATGCTTTTGGCCTATCAGCTACTCAGGCATCAGTAATCTCACAACCACTTACACAAGCCACGTGCCAGCTCTCAGCCTATCATCTACTCAAGCACATACCAACCTATTTGCTATGTGCTGACATGGCGGGGTGACCTCATGTGGCAGCCCCCACCCTGTCACTTGCTCACTCCCCATCAACGGGATGGAGGAGGGAACTGGAAGAGAAAAGCGAGAAAACAAATCTCATGGGTCGAGATAAAGACAGTTTAATAAGTGGAGGAGTAAGCACTCACAGCAGGAGATCGATGCCCAGCCAGTATCTGAGCAAAGGATACTTTGAAGAATACACCCTCCTCCCCAGTTTTATTGCTGACCATGACATCGTATGGCGTGCAAAATCGACTTGGTCAGTTGGGGTCAGCTATCCTGGTTTTGTCCCCTCCCAGCCTCTTGCCACAGCCAGCCTCCTCGCTGTTGAGAGAAACAGAGAAGGCCTTGATGCTGTGCAAGCACTGCTCAGCAATAGCTACAATGTCTGTGTGCTATCAAAGCTGTTTTGGCTACCAAGGCAAAGCACAGCACCACAGGGGCTGCTAAGAAGAAAATTAACTTCATCCCAGCTGGACCCAGTACAATCTCCACCCCTTATTCCATACTGTGTGCATCCCGCTCAGGTCCTACAGTGTTCAATACATTTACATCTTCCACCACCACTCCCTTCCCCATCCTTTGAGATGACATAGACACAGCATACTGGGTTTGGCTGGTCTGGCTCAGGTGGACCTGGACAAGTCCCAGCACACTCCTGACTTCTCCCCTCACTCAGTCAGCCAGAGCTTTTTTGAAGCATTCAATCAGATTATCAACCTCAGGACAAGGAATCACATGTATCACCAGCCCACACCCCACACTGGTCTTACAGGTAGCTGTCAGATCCCCCACAACCCTGGGGAAAGGGAGTTCCCCACCAGCACCCTTCCCCTCTCTTTGGCACCTCAAAATCCAGTTTGCTGTTCATGGGCTCATTGGCTAGTTCCTCTCGCTCACATGGTCTTTTCTCAGATCCTCTGTGGGTCTTTTCCATATGGTCCCCATGCACATATTCTTCTGAAGTTGGCATTTTGTCCTGTTTTTTTTTTTTTTAAGGTTCGCAGACAGCATTGCCTGTGTCTTGCAGCAGAGAGAAAATCTGAGAGTCCTCCCCAGTTCACCCTGCATAGCCATCCTGCTGGGCCGGGCTGGGATGTGGGGTCCTCCTAGGCCAGTTCACAGGACTGAGCTCTTCTTTGTATGCTGACAGGATTTGGGCCAAGGGCCCCTTGGTGGCCTCCTGGGAGGGGGCCATAGCCCTCGGGCATGTTCCAGCTTGTCTGTGTCCTCCGCAACCTCTTGACATTCCCCCCAGCCCAGACATGTCTGGGCTGCTTCTGCAGCCTGGTAAAGTGGGGGACCTCGACCCACCCTTGTACTTTGCTTTCTATTCACATTTAAACTCTGATTATTCCTTCCAGTAGCTCTTATTAAAGAAGGTTTTATCCATTTTATACCTATGTTGTAATGGCTATATAGATTCAATTTCTCTGCCTTTATAAATGTTTACATATATCTATATATAAATGCATACACATGTATATGTGTATAGAAGTATATGTATTTGAAATACTGTCTCTAATCATAAATAAATAAAAATATAGTTATACTTATTTGTCCACTCAGTTTTAGATATCTTTCTCAAAATGTATCTATTGTACATCAATCTGCATATTTTTCTATCCCAGGACTTCCTTGTCCAAAGGAGGCAGGCAGCCAATCAAAGGGCTGCATGGGAAAACATGGGTCTGACAGTGTCAAAGAAATGGCTGTCCTTTGAACAAAATCCTCCTTTGAACCGCGGTCAGAGAACGGGCCACTGCGGTGTCAGAGCTTCAGTGTCTGTGCCTGACGTGAGAACTTTCCCACCTCCCTGTGCTTCCAGGCTGCACAACCCTTCTCCAAAAATCCACTGCAGGACCCTCCTGGGTCTCGTGGGAAAATGTGCACGACTGTGCTGAGGATCCCCTGGGAGCAGGGACAGCACAAAGCCTTTTTCCGCATGCCTCCTCCCCTGGCCATGGTCTCCCTCTTTATCAGCACCTGAAGCCCCCCTCCATCTCCTCCCCATCCCTGGGTCTGGTGATGGCAGCTCTGTACTCAGTGGTGCCTCCAGCAGTGATCCCCTCATCTACAGCATGAGGAACCATGAGCTCAAGGGTGGAATTAGGATTACATGAAAGTTTCTGCAATAGTGATCAACTCTCCATCTCTCTCCACAAATGACTCCCAGGATATCCCATCCAAAACTGTTGCTTTGGTGTATTATCATTATTGTTACCAATACCATTATCATTTAACTTTACCATTATTGTTACTTGTGGTTATAATGTTCCTAGAGAAATGGTTGGATTTGTCTCGCTTCTCCAGAGGCATGAACCTGCTCTGTCTCACCTGGAGCCTGGGTAAGAGTGGGTCTAACACCGGGGCGGAGCTGACTGCCCCATAGCCCCTCTGTAATAAAACGGGATCTCCCCCGTGCAGTGGGGAGATGAGCAGCAGTCATCCCCATCCAGCTGGAGCTGCCCCACACCCTGAGCAGCAAGGCCAGTGTGGAGTCGCCCTGTGACCCCAGGCACCACAGCCAAATCACCCTGCAGAGCAGCATCGCCAGCTCGGGGCCCTGCAGGGGTGGTGGGGAGGGGGCGAGGAACGGCCAGGTAGATGGGAGGAGGGTTAGGGAGAGATCAGAGCAGAGATGACCTGGGCTGGAAATTGCCTCAGAGACAAAAACAGCAGCGTTTGCCTAATCCAAGACAATGCCCAGGGTGTGGGTCCCCTAAAGCATGGTCATGGTGCAGAGCCAGAAGTCCTTGCTGTCCGGGAGCTCCACCAGGCCTGGGAAGCGGATGAAGAAGGACTGGTGCTCACAACTGCGCATCCCTTTGTGCCATCGCTCCTCCTCAAGGGTGGCATCGAAAGGGAGGCTGGGACCCTGCGTCAGGGCTTGCATGAAGGAAGCATGACTCAACCCAGAGTTCCCCTCAGTCCCTAGCCAGGCAGGGCTGTCACCCCAGTCAGTGCAATTGCTCCAGGCACCCAAGAGACATGCGGGGTTTGGAGATGCAGGCCAGCCAGGATTGACCCCAGCACTCCCAGTAGCCTCTCTGCAGCCAGAGCAGCTCTCCACAGCTGGGAAGAGATGCGCTGCTGCTTTCTCCATGGTCAGGGCTCTTTGGGGGCTGTAGCCACTGGCACTGCCTGCTGGGAAGCCCAGACCTAGTTCTGAGCCCCGGTGCCCTGCACCACAGCTCTTAGTACCTCCCCTCCCATGCCACCATCCTCTCTCAGAAGCACCACCAAGTGCATTACTCCCTTGGCAGGTATGCAGAGGAGCTGCTGGAGGTCTTCTCTGCTCCCCCATGCTGCCCCCAGCTCTGCCTCAGTGTCAGCCCACAGGCACTGCCACATTCCCTCTCTGTTAGGTGCTGGGTGTCTCCACATGCCTTCCTCTGAGCCCATGCAGTGATCCCCAGGGTGTCTCTCTCCTTGGAACTGTCCACCAATGCCTGGTGGTGCAGTCGCAGGGGATCCCGGTGTTGCCACACTTGGAGAGAAGGTTGTGATTGTCCTTGGTCAGAGTAGGCATAAGGATCTGTCTAGCAGTCAGGAGGGAAAGAGGAGGGCAAGACACAACGAGGACAAAAAGCAGGAGGGGGATTTTCAAATGAGGTTTAAGGAAAAAAACCCCACACCTTTATAGTTGCTTAGTGTTGGGTCTGGGGCCCAGAGATTTCCAAAACTCAAGTGGAGAAAACACTGACCAGCCTGATCTAAGGGACAAGCTCTCCCTGCTCAGAGCAGATTGTGGCACTAGAGACCTCCATTGGTTCCTTCTGACTCTTCTTCACGGTATCTGTGGAGATTGCCTGGTCTAGTCTAGACTAGGGCACCTACTGGGGTTGCCCAATACAGGGTGCAGCTGGGTTTGGAATATCTCCATGGATGGAGACTCCACAACCTCTCTGGACAATCTGTTCCAGTGATCCACCACCCTCACAGGAGAAGTGTTTTCTTGTGTTGAGATGGAAGCTCCTGTGCTTCTGTTTCTACCCATTGTCTGTCACTGGGCACCACGGAGAAAAGTCTGGCTCCCTCTTCTTCATGCCCTCCCATCAGGTGTTGATACACATTGATAAGATCCCCATGAGCCTTCCCTTCTCCAGGCTAAAAAGTCCCAGCTCTCTCAGCTTCTCCTCCTGAAGGATGCTTGTGTGCCTTCATCATCTTTGTGGCCCTTTGCTGGACTCGCTCCAGTAAGTCGATATCTCTCTTGTACTGGGCAGCCCAGCACTGGAGGTAGTGCTCCAGATGTGGCCTCACCAGCGCTGGCTAGAGGGGCAGGATCACCTCTCTTGACCTGCTGGCAAACCTCTCCTGAATGCGGCCCAGGAGGCTGTCGGCCTGCTTTGCCACACAGCCACACTGCTGGCTCGTGGTCAGCTTGCTGTCCACCAGGACCCCCAGATCCTTCTCTAGAAACCTGCTTTCCAGCCAGCCATCCCCCAGCCTGCCCTGGTCCATGGGGTCCTTCCTGCCCAGGGGCAGGACTCTGTGTTTCCCTTTGTTGAACTTCATGAGGTTCCTCTCTGCCCAGTTCTCCAGCCTGCCCAGGTCCTTCTGAGCAGCAGTGCAACCAGCCGGTGTATCAGCCACTCCTCCCAATTTTAGATCATCCACAAACTTGCTCAGGATGCCCTTGGTCCCATCCTCCAGGACTGTAATGAAAGGCTGAACAAAATGGGACCCAGTATCAACCCTTGGGCTACCCCACTGGTGATTATCCTCCAGCTGGACTTTGTGCCACTGGACACAGCCCTCTGGGACTCAGTCAGTTTTCAGTCCCTCTCATTTTCCACTTAGCCAGTCCATACTTGCTCAGCTTGTCTATAGGGGTGGAATGGGAGACAGGCTGACAGCTCCCTGCATCCTCTTTCTTGCTCTGCTTCAAGATAAGGTTTACATTTGCTGTCTTCCTGTCCTCAGGAACCTCACCAAATCCTCTTGACCTTTCAAACCTGATTTCAAGTGGCCTTACAAGGACATCAGCCATCTTCCTCAGCACTCATGAGTGCATCCCCTCAGGTCCCAAGGACTTATGCATGTGCGGTTTGTTTCAATGTTCCCTAAGCTGAGACTCCTGCACCAAGGGTAAGTCTTCCTTGCTCCTTGCCTCTGGTCTTCGGATCCTGGGATTCCTGAAGGTTGGTCTTACCAGTAAACACAGAGAGGAAGAAGGTGTGGAGTACCTTGGCCTCTTCTGTGTTCTCTATCACAGGGGTCCCACACCATCTAGCAGCAGGCCCACATTTTCCCGAGCCTTCCTTTTTCTGCTGGCATTGTTGTTAAATCCTTTCTTGATGCCCTTCATGTCCAGATGGAATCACCAGATTGAGATCGAGATGGGCTTTGGCTTTCCTAACACCCTCTCTGAATGCTCGGGAGGTTCTTGGTGCCCTCCAGAAACCTCCTGAGTGTCTTGTGCCCTGCTGTGCTGCCCCTCCGGCAGATGTCCAGCTGGGTAATCTCTGCCACGAGGACCAGGGCCTGCAAATGAGAAGCTGCTTCTACTTGTCGGAAGAAGGCCTCATCTGTTGCTTCTTCCTAATACAGTTGGTCCACAGTAGGCACCAACTACAACGTTACCCATGGTAATGTTGCTCTGCCCACTAATCCTGATCCGTCGGCTGTCATCTGGCTCCTCACCTGTCACTAGCAGAGCTCCATGCTTTCCTTCTGCTCGCCCACAGACAGGGCACCTTCCCCTCCTCACTGACCTGCCCCATCCTTCCTAAAGAGGCAGCTTCCATCCATGGCCACGCTCCAGTGGTGTGAACTATCTGACCATGTCTCTGATACCCAAGTGAGATTACAGCTCAAGAACTGCCCACAGACTCCTAATTCCTCCTGTTTGCTCCCCAAGCCATCTGCATTCCTGTGCAGGCCCATCAGAGGTGTGCCCAGCCATGCTGATTCCCTGCTGAGATTGAGGGCTTCTTGACAGGTGCCCACAAACAGCCATGGTTGTACCCTTTGCTTCACCTCCAACTTTCTGATTCCCTGTTTCCCTTCTCCCAGGTTCTTCCCTTTGGTCATCCTCAATCCCTCTCATTCAAGAAGCCCACGTCTGATTTCCCTTTACCCGCTGGCCCTGGCTTTGCTTGCCTGTTGCCCTCCGTTGGTGTTTCTGGGCTGGCAGCATTGGGAATTCCTACCTTGGTCAGCAAGGCCGTTAAACTACTACCTCCTTTTATTATCCATCATGGCCTTCAATTCCTCATGCTGTCATCTTGTTAGAGGCACCACAGGACAGGGTGAGCCACCTGCACGCACACATGAACAGCTGACACAAGGATGATTCAGTTCATGGGGACCCTGGGAAACTCTGGGATTTGGCCAACAGAAAGCTCATCAAGTTTGACAAGGAGAAGTGGCCAGTCCTGCATCAGGGGCAGAATAACCGCATGTATCAGGGCAAGCTTGGAGCTGACCAGCTGAGGAGTGACCCTGCGGAGAAGGCCGTGGTCGCTACAAGGGATGCAATAGGAGCCAGTGGAGCATGCTGGCCATGAATAAGGCCAGCTGCACACGGGGCTGAATTAGAAGGAATGTGACCACCCAGACAAGGGGAGTTACCTTGACTCAGCGCTGTTGTGGCCACATCTGAAATAATCTGTCCTGGTGTGGGGCTCCATGTTCTGCAGGAGTGGGGAGGAACTGGAGAAGGTCCAGAGGTGGCCTGCCAAGCTGGGCTGAAGGGCCTGAATCACATGGCTTGTGTGGAGAAACTGAGGGACCTGGGCTGCTTTGGCCTCATGGCATAGAGGCCAAGGGCAAGGTTGTAGTAGCCTGCAGTCACTTGAGAGGTGGTTTCAGGGAGGATGAAGATTTCCTTTGTAGAGCAAACAGCATGAGGAAGGAAAAGCTTTGGAGCCTGAGCCTGGGCATGAGGAAGATGAAATGTCACTTGAAGGGTAGTGGCGTGGTGCAACCGGTCACTGGTGGTGGTGGTGTTTGTCTGTGATCAGCCCATGGCTTTCTGTTTCAGAGAGAGATATTGGTACAGGCAGGGACATGGGAGGATGAGAGCAAGGTGGGGAAGTGGATCATGTGTCTACAGCCTGCAGGGAAACAGGCAAAGGCGTGGGACACTGTAGGACATCCTGGAGTGGAGATGGCCAACGACGACAGCCATACAAGAACTGCTTTTGACAGAGAGATAGGAAGGGATAGATATAAATGCCATGAAGGAGCTGATGAAAGAGTTCATTTGACTTCTGAAAGATGGGGTGAGTTTCTAAGTCCCTGAAGCTCAAAGCAGCGACGAGATAATTGGGAGGTATCTGAATGAACAAAAAGCAGGGGGAGAGGGGAGCCTGGAGAGCAATGGGAAGGGCAAATGTCCCGCTACCTCTGCTGAGAAGGTGCCCTTAGACATGGTCATTTAATCAAGAGAGGTGGGAAGACCTGAAAGATAAGGGAGACTGAATACACAGCATAATAGAATAGATAGAGCAGCCATAATGCAAGTACAGGAGATCAATATTTTTTCTCCTATGATTAATGCAATCCCTGCAAACTCCCATTCTGGCATGATGGGAAAACCCTGCCATTATATTAAAAGTATTCAATTGTTTCAGCTGGTGAAAATGGGCTCCTATTTTTTTCTCAGTGTTGCAGATTTGTTCACCTTTCCAGGCAGACCTTGTTTGCCTGACCATAAAACATCCAGGGCGGTTTTTAGAGGCCTCCGTGTACCTGAGGTGTTTGCCTGGGGCTGGCAGCTCTCAGGCAGGACGTGTGGGAGAGCAGAGCCCCTTGGGATCTGCAGGCAGAGGCTGGGCAGGGGGTTCCCAGGGCATCTGTACTGGCAGGAGGTGTCTGTGTCCCTGTAGCTGAAGGCATTTGTATCCTACATCCAACCACAGTAGAATTTAAAAGCTGAAAAGTGTTTTTAAACATTTTCTTTGCTTTGCATCTTTGTGTTTAATTCTTTCTTTTATGTTTACTCACATTTTCTAAACATTTTTCTTTTCGGACTAGCAGCATTTAAAAAAAAGGTCATTTTGTGTCTTGCCCAGAGCCCTGTGCTCCCAAGACAGTTCCTGCCCAGGACTGTCAGCGATACCCCTCAGTCTTTGCCGAGAGAGAGTCACACTGGGGTATCGACCTCTTTTCGCTGGCTGAGATGTTAGCTTAGGTGGTCACATACAGCACAGGAAGATTCCTGCCCCATAAACATTTGCTCTGTGGTTATCAGAGAAAGGGCCTGACACCATAGGATCAGTTCAAGTTGGAGGGGACCTCGGGACTTCTGCAGTCCAAACTGCCAGAAAAAAAACGGTCAGACCAGGTTGTTCATGGCTTGATCCAGTCTGAGTCTGGAAACCTCCAAGGACGGAGTCTGCACAGCATCTCTGGGTGACCTGCTCCAACACTTGGATCAGCTCACACTGAAACAGACTTTCCTTATCTGCAGGCTTAATCTCTCCTCTTTCACCTTCCACCCCCTGTCTTTTGTCCTCCCACCATGCCCCATGGTGAAAAGCCTGTCTCTCTATTCTCCATCAAGTCCTTGTAGGTACTGGCAGGCCACAGTGAGGTCCTCTCAGCCTTCATTTCTCCAGGCTGGACTAGCTCATCTCCCTCAGCCTGTCCTCAGGGGAAAGGTGCTCCAGTCCCTGACCATCTTGGAGGTCCTTTGCTTCAAGCAGAGGGATTCAAGCACTGAGCCCAGCAGGAGGCTGGAAATGGCCAAACAGGACAATTCACCCATAAACTTGGGGTGTGCTGCCAGTGCTGGAAATGGCCAGGGAGAAAGGCTGGGGGGTTACAAATGCCCTGGGGCACCTGCCCCAACTCTCCATGGCACCAAAGGCACAGAGCAGCCTCCTCTCTCCTGCGTCTGCAAGTCTCAGCTCCCTTCCATGAGCCCTGGCTCTGCAGCACCAGCCCCTGGTGTGAGTCCTCACCCTGCAAGGTCGGACAGCTCAGCTAACTTCAGTGCGTTCCTCTCCTGAGCACTTCCCAGCCCAGCCCAGTCCCTCTCTGGCTCTCCCCATCACTTCCCGCCCCCTACCCATCTCCCCCCTGTCCAGCCCAGAAAAGCAGCCCATTCTGGGCTGACCCCATGGCAGTTCCCATTGATGGGTACTGCAGAGCTCTGCACACTCAACCCCACAGCCCCAGCCCCTCTGAAGGTCACAGTAGCTCCTGGGAGGCAGAGAGGTGTCTCAGCCTCCCCATCAGTCCCAGGGCTGAGGGGCAGCCATGGCATGAGGAGATGGAAGCCAGTGTCTGCTTCTGTCTCCAAGACATCCTTATTGTCCACTGCCAGCAAGTCCCTCTGTGCCAGCCCCTCTCCCAGGAAAAGACTCCTGGCCCAGGGGATCCTCAGGCTGCTCTGGCTGCCCAAGCAATAGAAAAGCCTGCCCGAGCTGGTGCATTCAGAAATAGATTTCTCTTTGTCATTTATAACCCCCTGCAAGCACAGAGGTGCTTCTTTGCTCTTCTCCAGGCATGTCCCTGCCCCCAGAGAGCCTTTCACCAGGGAAGTTTGTCTGTCCTGGCCTGACCTGCCGCTCCTACCCCCTCCGTGTGCTCTCCACAGGGCCCCAGGCTGTTGGTACTGCTCTGCAGAGCGACCGGGCCGTGGTGCCTGAAAGCCATGGGGTGATGTCCCAGGCAGATCCCTGTCGATCATTCACCATCTCCGGGGGAACTGGGCACCCACAGGTGAAGGCTCAGCCCAGGCCCATTCTCTAACACATTGCCCCATGCCCTCCTCCCCTCATCCCATGGAGAAGCCAAGCAAAGCAGCATGGCATTGTGGGGGCAATTTGTTCAGCCTGACCTCAGCTTTGGCAGAAGAGCCCAACCTCCAGACACCAGCATTGAGGAAATCCCCTTTTATTCCAGAGATGCGACATGGGAGGCGAGCTGTACCATTGTGCCGGCCACATGTGAACAGGCCTCTGGGTCAGACAGGCTGGGTTCAGGCCTCTGGTGGAGTGGAGTGGATGCAGGCATGGACAGACACAGTTATCACAGATCAATTGCCCAAAACACAGCAGGTTCTGGAGATGAATTTGAAATCACTTCTGAAGAGACACGGGCAGGTTAATGCTGCTGAAAACAGCTGATTGAATCAGCTGCTTCAATGTGTCTTTAAGCTCCTGGTTCCTCATGCTGTAGATGAGGGGGTTCACTGCTGGAGGCACCACTGAGTACAGAACTGCCACCACCAGATCCAGTGATGGGGAGGAGATGGAGGGAGGCTTCAGGTAGGCAAACGTGGCAGTGCTGATAAACAGGGAGACCACGGCCAGGTGAGGGAGGCACGTGGAAAAGGTCTTGTGCTGTCCCTGCTCAGAAGGGATCTTCAGCACAGCCCTGAAGATCTGCACATAGGACAGCACAATGAAAACAAAACAGCCAAATTCCACAAACATACTAACCACAATAACCCAAACTTCCCTGAGGTAGGCATCTGAGCAGGAGAGCTTGAGGATCTGGGGAACTTCACAGAAGAACTGGTCCATGGCATTGCCTTGGCAGAGTGGCATTGAAAATGTATTGGCCGTGTGCAGCACAGCACTGAGAAACCCACTGCCCCAGGCAGCTGCTGCCATGTGGACACAAGCTCTGCTGCCCAAGAGGGTCCCGTAGTGGAGGGGTTTGCAGATGGCAACGTAGCGGTCGTAGGCCATGATGGTGAGAAGAAAAAACTCTGCTGCCATCAAAAACACAAACAGAAAGAGCTGTGCAGCACATCCCAGGTAGGAGATGGCCCTGGTGTCCCACAGGGAGTTGACCATGGCTTTGGGAACAGTGGTGGAGATGCAGCCCAGGTCAAGGAGGGAGAGGCTGAGGAGGGAGAAATACATCGGGGTGTGGAGGCAGTGGTCGCAGACTACAGCGGTGATGATGAGGCTGTTGCCCAGGAGGGCAGCCAGGTAGATGCCCAGGAAGAGCCAGAAGTCCAAGAGCTGCAGCTCCCATGTGTCTGCAAATGCCAGGAGGAGGAACTCGGTGATGGAGCTGCCATTGGACATTTGCTGCCTCTGGGCACAGGGACCTGTGCAAGGACGAAAAGTCATTGACAAGTTAGAGGAGACTTCTGAGCAAAACTAAAAGCCATTTCCTACAGACCCTCCCCTTGCTGCACACAAACACACATAAACACACACACATTTCCCTTTTCTAGGAGACCTTCCTTCAGCTCCATGGCTGAAGCTGTGCTTTGTGCTGGTTGAATGTGCCGTGAGGAGCTGGGCTGCCCTCTGGCTGCTGAGGTGTCAGCCCTGCTGTGCAGCAGTGCGTTCATGGGAATGGTGGAAGCACGGTCCAGTCCTGGTGTTCAGCTTTGTCACATGAAACCATCCCTAGTGCAGAAGGGCTTGTCAGCATCTGCACTCCCAGTGCTAAGGAATGAGGAATGCAGAAGGCAGACTGAAAGTGTTTTTTTAAAAAGAATTTCCCCTCTCCTGCTTGAGGATTGTTTTGGGATGTCAGAAACCCTCAGTATTTCTGTTGCACTCAGGGAGAACAGAGCAAATCCTGCAAGGCAAGAGGATTGCCTTGGGATTAGAGCAGAGTGAGGGGAGCTGGTCTGTCCCTCAGTCCAAGAGGCCCTGGCCTTGCACCCTTCTGAGATTGAGGGCGATCACACTGCTGTGTTCCTGTGAAAAGCCAGCAGACACTGCTGAGAGCAGAGGGATCCAGTGCAGACCACTAAATGTCCCACCCTTTCTCAAGGTCTCAGCAGCCCACTTCCAGCCAAGGACACGCAGGGCTCATGTCACCAACCCAAGAGCATTTCCTTGGCCATTGCATCTCTGTGCTTCTCCATGGGGCTTTCAGGTAACACAAAGATGCTATGGGACAGATTTGCCTTCTGGAGGGCAGCTCACAGCTTGGAAGGATACCTCAAGGAGATACCTCAGTTTTTTCATGATGGTATCTCACTAAGGGCAAACCAGCTCATGCCCCAGCCCCACAGCCTGCATTGTCCACAGCCTCACAGATGAGAAGAAGGCTGGGACACTTGTTCCCAGGGTCACACCTGCACGAAAGGCCCCACAAGATCAGCGTGTGACTCTGCAGCTGAAACTGCCACCCCCAGAGAGCCTGACAGCAAGACCAGGATAACAAGAGCAATCACACAGACAAGTGGAGAAAGAAGGAAAAATACAGGGAGGGTCTGGCTGAGAGAGGCCAGGGCAGAAGCATTGGGGCACTCAGACAGCGTAACCCTTCCCCAGCTGTGCACGCCACCTCCCAGACCCCAACATTGCTGGGCAGCTGCTCTCAGCCCCTGGGCTCTGCAGAGGGAACTGGGCCCGTGGCTGGAGAGCTGCACCACAGCTCTGCTGGAGCTCTGGCTGCAGAGGAGGTGGTTCATGGCTTGGACCCCACAGCCCTGAGGGCAGAGGCTTTGCTGGGTGGGAGAGGAGGCAAGGGGGCTTGCTCAGAGGAAGGGGTCTGCGTTGGAGGGGATGATATGGAGTTTTCTGAATTCTCCCTCCCACAACATTGCTCTTTTAAGTAAGTTTCCTCTCATTCCCTGATCGTAACCCTGCTGCCTGGAGATTTTCCTCCTGGGAAGTGATTCCGTGTGCCATGTCTTTTCCCTGTCAGCACTCACAGACCCCATGCCAACCTCGGTGCACTCCCCTTGGCCCTACAGAAACCTGCCTGTTTGCAGGGCGCTGGCTGGGCACATGTTCCTGTTGGGAGGTTCAGAAGGGCAGGTCAGAACAGCCCTGATGGTGCAGCAGAGGTGATGCTGGTGCTGTCCCTAGGCAGAGGAGGGGCTGAAGGCACTTTAGGAGGCGGTTAGATGACCTACTGGCCTCTCCAAGTTACAGCTCAGGAGTCTCAATGACTTGTCCAAACTTGACAGGTCCTTTTCTATTTCTCTTTCCCTTCCCCAGCCCCACCCCTGCTTCTGTTCCCTGCCCTCAGAGTAGGAAACTGAAAACACAGGCTCGGGAAATCTCTTTATAGCAAACTCTGCCTTGACCTTCCTCTTGAAACAGCCCCTTGGAAGTTTCATGGTGGTGATCTGGAGCTGTGAGCAGCCCTGGTCCACGCAGCACCCTCTCGACAACAGAAGGACCCTGCCCTGCCAGAAGTTGTTCCTTCCACTCACAGCTTCTTTCCGCAGCGCCATGGGGAGCTGCCAAGGGAGGCTGAGTCCTGACCCTGGCAGGCAGCAGAGTCCCTGCCCCGGCACACAGCCCCCTGGGGCACAGGGACCCTGCTCTGAAGGACAGCCCCGGGCACCCCTGGCTGCACACACACAGTCACCCCCTGCAGCTGTCCCTGGGAGAAGGCAGCTGTGATGCCCTGTCCCTCTGAGGGTGCAGCAGGGAAGCCCTGCTGTGCAGCACGTCCTTCTCCTCTACACTAGAGAAGCTGGGGCAGTCCTTCTGACAGTGGGATGCACCAGCTTTTGGAGATCTTTCCACCAGCTGCAGATACATTGCCCTTCCTGCAGGTACTTAGCATGTAGAGGGCTGCGAAGATTTCTCCCCCAGTGAGCTCTCAACTTTCCTTACACCCCAGACTGCCTTTAAGCTCTCCCTGCCCTGCTCCTCTCCCCTTGGTGCCTGCAGGCAGTGCCCTCAGCCCTGCTGCGCTTTGCAGAGCTGCTGCTCCTGGGCAGAGCCACCAGCCACCAGCCCAAGGTGGCAATTTCTCTGCCCCCTCTGGGCTCCCTTGCTTTGTCCCTGGGGCTCCAGAGGAACCTGCTGTGAAAGAGGCTGAAGGAATCGCTGATGTTCCCTCCCTCAGCTGGGGAAAGATACTTCTTTCCAGCAGTGTCATTTCCCTGCTGAGAGACAGAGTTAGGTGCAAATATCAGCTTTTCTTGGCCCATCATTAGACAGGACACGAGACAGGGCTTTCTGTTACCCCTGCTGAGGAAACGGAGTCAGTCAATGCATCCTCTCCATGGTTTGTAGTCCTGGGGCTGGCAGGGGACTCCACTCCCTCCCATGCATACCACCAACCCACAGGAGGTGGGATTCCTCTTGCCTCTCTTCAGGTGGTCATTAAATAGGCACCTGCGTGTGAGCTCCTTGCCTCAGCTCCCATGGTAATTAATGGTGGTGGAGGCCAGGAGTGAGCTGTTCAGGTGCAAATGTGTGGTCACAGCTGAGGTGCTAGAGGTGGTCAAAGATAGGTGCAGTCAATAGAGAGAGATTGAAGATAGGTGCAGGCAAATGTAGAGACAGGACAACATCTGGGGTCATCTTTTTGGAGGCTCTTGGGAGTTTCCTTTGAACAACTAAAATGACAGCTGATGTGCCAATTAAGGGCAACTGAACCTCTCCCTGCTCATTATGTTCAGGGCAGCCTATGGAGGTATTCCTATGATGGAATGGAGTCATGTGCCATAGGGAGAGCTCAGGCTCTCTCTTTCTCTTCTCCATGAGCTGTATTTACTAGGTCTCCACTCACTGTGTTGGCAGTTGCCTCATGTTCATCCCCACATTGCCTTACAAAAGGCCTTTGTGCTTTGAGGCAGGACTCTGGAGGAGGGCGACCAGCAGTGCATGGGGATGAAGCCAGGGGTTCCTTGAGCAAACTGCACCCTTACCAGTCCATGGGACTGGAGGGGCTGCATGCAAGGGTGCTGCGAGAGTGTTTTTCACCACTGGTTCATTGTAATTCGAGTAAGAAAGGCAGTCAGACTCTGCGAGGTATCATTTAACATGCTGTTCATTAGCGCTAACACTATGAAGAGAGGATCATGCAGATCATCTTAGGTCCCTTTTAGATGGTGGGGACCCCAGGTGGTGTAGCATTGAACAGGCCTCTGACCCACACATGGCACGCCGTGCGCACCCCACCCATAGAAGCCATTCCCCTGTTTTGATCATTCAAGCTACTGTAGGAGGCATTTATTACAAAAGAAGAACTCTTTTAGTCATCTCTACAGTCTAACAGAGACGATGTTCTCCTGAGAACTCCTTGCTGCATTGTTAGACACAGGCAAGGCCAGGCAGGAGGTGTAAGGGCAGTACTGAGTGGGAGCTGCCTGCAGGCTCCTCTGTGACAATGAATTGCTGAAGTTGTCCTGCAGCCAAATGCTCCATTCTGCACGGCACAGGCGTGAAGGCCAGGCTGTATGTGCAGTGCAGCACAGCTCGCTGTCCAATGGTCTTCTGGTCAGGGTCACTGCTCAGGTTTCCCTGTGAGAAGTCTGCACTCCACCCTGGTGCCACAGCTGAGCTGTGGAGGAGGAGGAGGTGGATCAGAGCCAGGAGGAGCTGGAGCCCCATGGCTTGTCACACAACTGTGACAGATTTGGATGAAATGAGATGTGGTGGGACAGCTTGCTCACATGGGGCTCTGCAGTGGAGGAATACAGGCTCTGCTGGAGAGACTGGCAAGGAGGATGAGGATGGGGGATGCCCCCTGTGTTCTCCTCCTGTGGAGGAAGACGACCAGCAGTGGATGGGAATCAACTCAAGGGTTACTTAAGCAAACTCAAGTGAAAAGGAGATGGGTGTTTTGACCAGGTCCCTGAACACAAGTATTGCTATGCCATGACACCTGAGATTCCACTTTTGGGTCCAGAGGAGCACGATGCCCCTTGAGGTGTCCTGGAATATCTCCTGACCCAGGTGATGCTTTAGGCTGAGAAGAGAATCAAAACACCACCTCTGACCGCAGTGATTTCACCTTCAGTGCTGACCTACAGGGCAGGTGGAGGGACTTGAGACCTTCGAGGCATGCTGCTGAAGGATGAGGTCTTCAGAGATCCAAAAGGAAGATAATGGTGTTGTATGAGTGTCCATCTCATAAATCTTTGGCCTGCTTTGTGCTCTTCACCAGTTTGGGATCTGTCCCTTGACATTTTTTTGATAAAAAAATAAACTCTTCTCGCACACACTTGAAATAAGGATGAAAGAGAGTAGAAATGAATTAGGGGCAATATTGTCTAAGAGGTGTTACCATGAAATGATAACAAAGAGCTAGGAATGAGAGAAAAACCACTGTTCTTAAAAACTTCATGCCAAGGGCTAAATTCTGTTCAGTTATAGCTGTCTTGTCAAGTAAGAATGAAGGAGAGGAATAAAAGTAAAGAAATTAAGTATATCATCATCAAGAAGGAGAAAAGAAATTTTAGAGCATGCTACTGTTACTGTTTTTAGTGAAAACAGAAAAAAGTCCATAATGTAGCTGCTAAGCCTCCAGCCAGCTGCTCGCTCGCTCCCCTCTCCTGAGGGATGTTCTGATTTCAGCTGGGGTAGCATTAATTTTCTTCCTAGTAGCTGGTACAGTGCTATGTTTTGGATTTAGGATGAGAATAATGTTGATAACACACTGATGTTTTAGTTGTTGCTAAGTAGTGCTTCCACTAGTCAAGGACTTTTCAGTGTCCCATGCTCTGCCAGGTGCACAAGAAGCTGGGAGGGAGCACAGCCAGGACAGCTGACCCAGACTGGCCCAAAGGCTATTCCATACCATGTGACATCATGCTCAGTACAGAAACTGGGGGGCGTTGTCTGGGGGGCAACGACTGCTGCTCAGGGCATCGGTCGGTGGGTGGTGAGCAATTGTGTAGTGTATCACTTCCTTTGCTTATTATTATTGTATTGTTATTATGATATTATTATTACTACTAATACTACTCTTCTATTTTCTTTTTCCCTCAACTATTAAACTGTTCTTATCTCAACCCATGAGTTTTCTCCCTTTTACCCTTCCAAGTCTCTGCCCCATCCCACCAAGGTGGGGTGAGTGAGTGAGCAGCTGTGTGGTACATGACAGTACTTCGTGGTGCTTAGACAAGGGGATCAAAGGGTTCAAGACAATGACAGACATGATTTGAATGTGCTAGACTGAATTTGAAGGTGTTATTGGTTTTAGCTATTGCTTGGCAGGCTCCGGTCCTTGCAATAGGCCTTGCTTCCCTTCCTGTATATTACAGTGTCGTGCTCATCAGTGGCTACTTTTCGCTTTCACTATTCCTTCTTGCGGTATCCTTTTACCTCTTCTTTCTTCATCCTGTTGCCTCCTGCTCTTCCTGCTCCTGTTGCCTCCCATTGCCTCACTTTTCCTTCTCTTCCTCCACACCCTCATGCAGCCTCCTCTTCCCTC